>NC_092720.1:189529562-189561472 GCF_047496885.1 Scyliorhinus torazame | reverse complement strand
TTGTTGGCCCCGTCCCTAACTGTCCTTCAACTCGAGCAGTTTGCTCGGCCATTTCAGAGCGGCATTTAATAGTCAACCACATTGCTGTGGGATCTGGAGTCACATGTTGGCCAGACCGGGTAAGGACGGCAGATTTCCTCCCCGAAAGAGGACATTAGTGAACTGGATGTGTTTTTTTTTTAATGACAATCATGGTTATCGTTAGACTTTCAATAAAGTTCAATTCAAATTTCACCATCTACCACGATACGAGTGGAAGCCGGGTCCCCGGAGCGTGGCCCTGGGTCACTGGTCCAGCCACAATACCACCGCAACATTGACTTCCCGAGTATATTAACGGAGTTGAGCTCCAGAAGAGCCATGATTTATTTGACAACAGGACTCGATGGGCTGAATGGCCTCCTCCAGTTAGCTGCCGCGCTCGAAGGGGGGGGGGGGGGGGGGAGTGTTGAGAGGCGGGTGGGGGGAGGGGAATGGTGGACAGATGGTGGAGGGCGCACGGGAGGAGCTTGTGCTGGGCGAGGTGCTTCAGTTCCTTCCGAGGGCGGGAGTACGCCACCCTCCAGCTCCAGGGGTGACAGTCCCTGTGGGGTTGTTTTTGTATTTTTCCAGGATGCCGGAAGATCAGGCCTCCACCGGACGGTGGGATCCGCTACCCAGGGCTGACCCAGGAGCAGATCTACTCCATCGAGATTCTGCCCGTGGCCTACGAGATTGAGTTTGTCTGCAGAGTCAATCGCGAGCTGGAGGGCCCGAGAGTCCGCAAGTGTCTGGGCAACGGCATGTGGACCGATATGGACAAGCGCAGCCGCTGCCGTGAGTGATGAAGGGCAAGTGGGTCAGAGAATCTCCTTTCCCCCTCTGGGACTGGGTGGGGCAGTGGGTCAGACACTGTCCTTTCCCCCTCTGGGACTGGGTGGGGGCAGTGGGTCAGACACTGTCCTTTCCCCCTCTGGGACTGGGTGGGGCAGTGGGTCAGACACTGTCCTTTCCCCCTCTGGGACTGGGTGGGGCAGTGGGTCAGACACTGTCCTTTCCCCCTCTGGGACTGGGTGGAACAGTGGGTCAGACACTGTCCTTTCCCCCTCTGGGACTGGGCGGGACAGCGGGTCAGACACTGTCCTTTCCCCCTCTGGGACTGAGCGGGACAGTGGGTCAGACACTGTCCTTTCCCCCTCTGGGACTGGGTGGAACAGTGGGTCAGACACTGTCCTTTCCCCCTCTGGGACCGGGTGGGACAGTGGGTCAGACACTGTCCTTTCCCCCTCTGGGACTGGGTGGGACAGTGGGTCAGACACTGTCCTTTCCCCCTCTGGGACCGGGTGGGACAGTGGGTCAGACACTCTCCTTTCCCCCTCTGGGACTGGGTGGGACAGCGGGTCAGGTACTGTCTTTTCCCCCTCTGGGACTGGGTGGGACAGTGGGTCAGACACTGTCCTTTCCCCCTCTGGGACTGGATGGACAGTGGGTCAGACACTGTCGTTTTCCCCTCTGGGATTGGGTGGGACAGTGGGTCAGACACTGTCCTTTCCCCCTCTGGGACTGGGTGGGGCAGTGGGTCAGACACTGTCCTTTTCCCCTCTGGGACTGGGTGGGACAGTGGGTCAGGCACTGTCTTTTCCCCCTCTGGGACTGGGCGGGACAGTGGGCCAGACACTATCCTTTCCCCCTCTGGGACTGGGTGGACAGTGGGTCAGGCACTGTCTTTTCCCCCTCTGGGACTGGGCGGGACAGTGGGCCAGACACTGTCCTTTCCCCCTCTGGGACTGGGTGGACAGTGGGTCAGGCACTGTCTTTTCCCCCTCTGGGACTGGGCGGGACAGTGGGCCAGACACTGTCCTTTCCCCCTCTGGGACTGGGTGGGGGCAGTGGGTCAGACACTGTCCTTTCCCCCTCTGGGACTGGGTGGGACAGTGGGTAAGGACACTGTCCTTTCCCCCTCTGGGACGGGGTGGGACAGTGGGTCAGACACTGTCTTTTCCCCCTCTGGGACTGGGCGGGACAGTGGGTCAGACACTGTCCTTTCCCCCTCTGGGACTGGGTGGGACAGTGGGTCAGACACTGTCCTTTTCCCCCTCTGGGACTGGGTGGGACAGTGGGTCAGACACTGTCCTTTCCTCCTCTGGGACTGGGTGGGACAGTGGGTCAGACACTGTCCTTTTCCCCTCTGGGACTGGGTGGGACAGTGGGTCAGACACTGTCTATCCCCCTTTGGGACTGGGTGGGACAGTGGGTCAGACACTGTCCTTTTCCCCTCTGGGATTGGGTGGATAGTGGGTCAGACACTGTCCTTTCCCCCTCTGGGATTGGATGGGACAGCGGGTCAGACACTGTCCTTTCCTCCTCTGGGACTGGGTGGGACAGTGGGTCAGACACTGTCCTTTCCCCTCTCTGGGACTGGGCAGGACAGTGGGTCAGACACAGTCCTTTCCCCCTCTGGGACTGGGTGGGACAGTGTGTCAGACACTGTCCTTTCCCCCTCTGGGACTGGGTGGACAGTGGGTCAGACACTGTCCTTTCCCCCTCTGGGACTGGGTGGGTCAGTGGGTCAGACACTGTCCTTTTCCCCTCTGGGATTGGATGGGACAGCGGGTCAGACACTGTCCTTTCCCCCTCTGGGACTGGGTGGGACAGTGGGTCAGACACTGTCCTTTCCCCTCTGCGACTGGGTGGGACAGTGGGTCAGACACTGTCCTTTCCCCCTCTGGGACTGTTTGATGAAGGAAGAGTGAGAGGTTCCGGAGATACTTGGTAGAGAATCTTCACCCAGTTAAAAACATGAGGATTCCCTTGAACAATGTTGCTGTATTTACCGGAATGCCCTGGTCTCAGAGTCTCGCTAACGTTCTCTCTGCCTCCCACCCCTCGCAGTGCGGAACTGCTCGAGACTGGCCCTGAAACTGGAAAATGGCTATGTGGTGAAACGGGACAGGTTCAGGGTACCCATGGAGGGGGACGGTAGTGGAATATCATTGCAATCCCGGATTCATCCTGGTCGGGAGCTCCAGTAGATTCTGTACTAAATATGGGAAATGGAACACCAGCAAACCCATCTGTAAAGGTAAGAGAGAGAGGGAGTGTGAGAGAGAGGGAGTGTGAGAGAGAGGGAGTGTGAGAGAGAGGGAGTGTGAGAGAGAGGAGTGTGAGAGAGAGGGAGTGTGAGAGAGAGGGAGTGTGAGAGAGAGGGAGTGTGAGAGAGAGGGAGTGTGAGAGAGAGGGAGTGTGAGAGAGAGGGTGTGAGAGAGAGGGAGTGTGAGAGAGAGGGAGTGTGAGAGAGAGGGAGTGTGAGAGAGAGGGAGTGTGAGAGAGAGGGAGTGTGAGAGAGAGGGAGTGTGAGAGAGAGGGAGTGTGAGAGAGAGGGAGTGTGAGAGAGAGGGAGTGTGAGAGAGAGGGAGTGTGAGAGAGAGGGAGTGTGAGAGAGAGGGAGTGTGAGAGAGAGGGAGTGTGAGAGAGAGGGAGTGTGAGAGAGAGGAGTGAGAGAGAGAGGGGGAGTGTGAGAGAGAGGGGGAGTGTGAGAGAGAGGGGGAGTGTGAGAGAGAGGGGGAGTGTGAGAGAGAGGGGGAGTGTGAGAGAGAGGGGGAGTGTGAGAGAGAGGGGAGTGTGAGAGAGAGGGGGAGTGTGAGAGAGAGGGGGAGTGTGTGAGAGAGGGGGAGTGTGTGAGAGAGGGGGAGTGTGTGAGAGAGGGGGAGTGTGTGAGAGAGGGAGTGTGAGAAAGAGAGGGAGTGGGGGAGAGAGAGAGAGGGAGTGGGGGAGAGAGAGAGAGGGAGTGGGGGAGAGAGAGAGAGAGAGAGGGAGTGGGGGAGAGAGAGAGAGAGAGAGGGAGTGGGGGAGAGAGAGAGAGAGAGAGGGAGTGGGGGGGAGAGAGAGAGAGAGAGGGAGTGGGGGGGAGAGAGAGAGAGAGAGGGGGAGTGGGAGAGAGAGAGAGGGAGTGGGGGAGAGAGAGAGAGAGGGAGTGGGGGAGAGAGAGAGAGGGTGGGGGAGAGAGAGAGAGGGAGTGGGGGAGAGAGAGAGAGGGAGTGGGGGAGAGAGAGAGAGGGAGTGGGGGAGAGAGAGAGAGAGAGAGGGAGTGGGGGGAGAGAGAGAGAGAGAGAGGGAGTGGGGGAGAGAGAGAGAGAGAGAGGGAGTGGGGGGGAGAGAGAGAGAGAGAGGGAGTGGGGGGGAGAGAGAGAGAGAGAGGGGGAGTGGGAGAGAGAGAGAGGAGTGGGGGAGAGAGAGAGAGAGGGAGTGGGGAGAGAGAGAGAGGGTGGGGGAGAGAGGAGAGGGGTGGGGGAGAGAGAGTGAGGGTGTGGGGGAGTGAGAGAGAGGGAGTGGGGGAGAGTGTGAGAGAGGAGAGGGAGTGGGGGGGAGAGAGAGAGAGAGAGAGGGAGTGGGGGGGAGAGAGAGAGAGAGGGGGAGTGGGAGTGAGAGAGAGGGAGTGGGGGAGTGTGTGAGTGAGGGAGTGGGGGTGAGAGTGAGAGGGTGGGGGGAGAGGGAGAGGGAGGAGTGAGGGAGTGGGGGAGAGTGTGAGAGGGTGGGGGTGAGAGAGAGGGTGTGGGGGTGAGAGTGAGTGGGAGTGGGGGTGAGAGAGAGTGGGTGTGGGGGAGAGTGAGTGTGGGTGGGGGTGAGTGTGTGTGAGTGAGAGGGTGTGGGGGAGAGTGTGTGTGAGAGGGAGTGGGGGGGAGTGTGAGAGTGAGAGGGGGAGTGGGAGTGTGAGGGGAGTGGGGGGAGTGAGTGAGAGGGAGTGGGGGGTGTGTGTGTGTGGGTGGGGGAGAGGTGTGGGTGAGAGAGGGTGTGGGTGAGAGTGAGAGAGGGAGTGGGGGTGTGAGAGAGAGAGGGAGTGGGGGGAGAGGAGAGAGGGAGTGGGGGAGAGGGAGTGGGGGAGAGAGGAGAGCAGAATGTGGATAGAGAGAGATAAAGAGAAAGATGGACAATGATAGAAGGAAAGGTAGAGATAGATCCACGAGAGTAGCCCCAACTAGAGATAGAGAGAGAAATCGATAGTGAGATACAGCGAGGGAGATAGAGAAAGAGAGATGGACACTGTGATACAGAGGTAGAGACCAGCGCTAACCATGCAGCGCCAACCAGACAGGGCCAGGCCAACTAGGCAGCCCATCCAGACAGTGCCAACGGACAGTGCCAACCGGACAGCCCCAACTAGACAGCCCCAACCAGACCGTGCCAACCAGACCGTGCCAACCAGACCGTGCCAACCAGACCGTGCCAACCAGACCGTGCCAACCAGACCGTGCCAACCAGACCGTGCCAACCAGACAGCCCAACCAGACCGTGCCAACCAGACCGTGCCAACCAGACCGTGCCAACCAGACCGTGCCAACCAGACCGTGCCAACCAGACCGTGCCAACCAGACCGTGCCAACCAGACCGGGCCAACCAGACCGGGCCAACCAGACCGGGCCAACCAGACCGGGCCAACCAGACCGTGCCAACCAGACCGGGCCAACCAGACCGGGCCAACCAGACCGGGCCAACCAGACCGGGCCAACCAGACCGGGCCAACCAGACCGGGCCAACGAGAGAGTGCCAACCAGACCGTGCCAACCAGACCGTGCCAACCAGACCGTGCCGCCCAGACCGTGCCAACCAGACCGTGCCAACCAGACCGTGCCAACCTGACCGGGCCAACCAGACCGGGCCAACCAGACCGGGCCAACCAGACCGGGCCAACCAGACCGGGCCAACCAGACCGGGCCAACCAGACCGGGCCAACCAGACCGGGCCAACCAGACAGGGCCAACCAGACAGGGCCAACCAGACAGGGCCAACCAGACCGCGCCAACTAGACAGTGCCAACTAGACAGTGCCAACTAGACAGTGCCAACCAGACAGGGCCAACTACACAGTGCAAACTAGGCAGTGTCAACCAGACGGTCCCAACCAGATGGTGCCAACCAGATGGTGCCAACCAGACAGTGCCAACCAGACAGTGCCAACCAGACAGTGCCAACCAGACAGTGCTAACCAGACAGTGCTAACCAGACAGTGCCAACCAGACAGTGCCAACCAGACAGTGCCAAGACAGTGCCAACCAGACAGTGCCACCTAGACAGTGCCAACCAGACAGTGCCAACTAGACAGCCCCATCCAGACTGTGCCGACCAGACGGTGCTGACCAGACGGTGCCACCTAGACAGTGCCACCTAGACAGTGCCAACCAGACAGTGCCAACTAGACAGCCCCATCCAGACAGTGCCAACCAGACATGGCCAACTAGACAGTGCCAACTAGACAGTGCCAACTAGACAGTGCCAACCAGACAGTGCCAAGACAGTGCTAACCAAACGGTCCCAACCAGTTGGTGCCAATTAAGACTGTGCCAATTAAGATGGTGCCAATTAAGATGGTGCCAACCAGTTGGCGCCAACCAGTTGGCGCCAACCAGACAGTGCCAAACAGACAGTGCCAACCAGACAGTGCCAACCAGACAGTGCTACCTAGACAGTGCCAACCAGACAGTGCCAACCAGACAGTGCCAACCAGACAGTGCCAACCAGACAGTGCCAACTAGACAGTGCCAACTAGACAGTGCCAACTAGACAGTGCCACCTAGACAGTGCCACCTAGACAGTGCCAACCAGACAGTGCCAACCAGACAGTGCCAACCAGACAGTGCCAACCAGACGGTGCCAACCAGACGGTGCCAACCAGACGGTGCCGGCCAGACGGTGCCACCTAGACAGTGCCCACTAGACAGTGCCACCTAGACAGTGCCACCTAGACAGTGCCACCTAGACAGTGCCAACCATATGGTGCCGACCAGACAGTGCCACCTAGACGGTGCAGACCATACGGTGCCGACCAGACGGTGCCACCTGGACAGTGCCACCTAGACAGTGCCACCTAGACAGTGCCACCTAGACAGTGCCACCTAGACAGTGCCACCTAGACAGTGCCAACCGGACAGTGCCAACTAGAAAGTGCCAACCAGACAGTGCCAACCAGACAGTGCCAACCAGACAGTGCCACCTAGACAGTGCCAACTAGACAGTGCCAACTAGACAGTGCCAACTAGACAGTGCCACCTAGACGGTGCCGACCATATGGTGCTGACCAGACGGTGCCAACTAGACGGTGCCAACTAGACAGTGCCAACTAGACAGTGCCACCTAGACAGTGCCACCTAGACAGTGCCAACTAGACAGTGCCAACTAGACAGTGCCAACCAGACAGTGCTAACCAGACAGTGCTAACCAGACAGTGCCAACCAGACAGTGCCAACCAGACAGTGCTATTCAGACAGTGCCACCTAGACAGTGCCACCTAGACAGTGCCAACCAGACGGTGCCACCTAGACGGTGCCACCTAGACGGTGCCGACCATATGGTGCTGACCAGACGGTGCCAACTAGACAGTGCCAACTAGACAGTTCCAACCTAGACAGTGCTAACCAGACAGTGCCAACCAGACAGTGCCACCTAGACAGTGCCACCTAGACAGTGCTAACTGGACAGGGCCAACCAGACAGTGCCAACCGGACAGTGCCAACCGGACAGTGCCACCTAGACAGTGCCACCTAGACAGTGCCACCTAGACAGTGCCACCTAGACAGTGCCAACCAGACAGTGCCAACCAGACAGTGCCAACCAGACAGTGCCAACCAGACAGTGCCAACCAGACAGTGCCAACCAGACAGTGCCAACCAGACAGTGCCACCTAGACAGTGCCAACCAGAAAGTGCCACCTAGACAGTGCCAACCGGACAGTGCCAACCGGACAGTGCCAACCAGACAGTGCCAACCAGACAGTGCCAACCAGACAGTGCCAACCAGACAGTGCCACCTATACAGTGCCAACCAGACAGTGCCAACTTGACAGTGCCAACTTGACAGTGCCAACCAGACAGTGCCAACCAGACAGTGCCAACCAGAGTGCCACCTATACAGTGCCAACCAGACAGTGCCAACCAGACAGTGCCAACCAGACAGTGCCACCTAGACAGTGCCACCTAGACAGTGCCACCTATACAGTGCCACCTATACAGTGCCAACCAGACAGTGCCAACTAGGCAGTGCCAACTAGACAGTGCTAACCAGACAGTGCTAACCAGACAGTGCCACCTAGACAGTGCCACCTAGACAGTGCCACCTATACAGTGCCAACCAGACAGTGCCACCTAGACAGTGCCACCTAGACAGTGCCAACCGGACAGTGCCAACCGGACAGTGCCAACCGGACAGTGCCAACCGGACAGGGCCAACCAGACAGTGCCACCTAGACAGTGCCACCTAGACAGTGCCAACTAGACAGTGCCAACCGGACAGGGCCAACCAGACAGTGCCACCTAGACAGTGCCACCTAGACAGTGCCACCTAGACAGGGCCAACCAGACAGTGCCAACTAGACAGTGCCACCTAGACAGTGCCACCTAGACAGTGCCACCTAGACAGTGCCACCTAGACAGTGCCACCTAGACAGTGCCACCTAGACAGTGCCAACCAGACAGTGCCAACTAGACAGTGCCAACTAGACAGTGCCACCTAGACAGTGCCACCTAGACAGTGCCACCTAGACAGTGCCAACCAGACAGTGCCAACCAGACAGTGCCAACCAGACAGTGCCAACCAGACAGTGCCACCTAGACAGTGCCAACCAGACAGTGCCACCTAGACAGTGCCACCTAGACAGTGCCACCTAGACAGTGCCACCTAGACAGTGCCACCTAGACCGTGCCAACCAGACAGGGCCAACCAGACAGTGCCACCTAGACAGTGCCAACCAGACAGTGCCAACCAGACAGTGCCAACTTGACAGTGCCAACCAGACAGTGCCAACCAGACAGTGCCAACCAGACAGTGCCAACCAGAGTGCCACCTATACAGTGCCAACCAGACAGTGCCAACCAGACAGTGCCAACCAGACAGTGCCACCTAGACAGTGCCACCTAGACAGTGCCACCTATACAGTGCCACCTATACAGTGCCAACCAGACAGTGCCAACTAGGCAGTGCCAACTAGACAGTGCTAACCAGACAGTGCTAACCAGACAGTGCCACCTAGACAGTGCCACCTAGACAGTGCCACCTAGACAGTGCCAACCAGACAGTGCCAACCAGACAGTGCCACCTAGACAGTGCCACCTAGACAGTGCCAACCAGACAGTGCCAACCGGACAGTGCCAACCGGACAGTGCCAACCGGACAGTGCCAACCGGACAGTGCCAACCGGACAGGGCCAACCAGACAGTGCCACCTAGACAGTGCCACCTAGACAGTGCCACCTAGACAGGGCCAACCAGACAGGGCCAACTAGACAGTGCCACCTAGACAGTGCCACCTAGACAGTGCCACCTAGACAGGGCCAACCAGACAGGGCCAACTAGACAGTGCCACCTAGACAGTGCCACCTAGACAGTGCCACCTAGACAGTGCCAACTAGACAGTGCCACCTAGACAGTGCCACCCGGACAGGGCCAACCAGACAGTGCCAACTAGACAGTGCCAACCAGACAGTGCCAACCGGACAGGGCCAACCAGACAGTGCCACCTAGACAGTGCCACCTAGACAGTGCCACCTAGACAGGGCCAACCAGACAGTGCCAACTAGACAGTGCCACCTAGACAGTGCCACCTAGACAGTGCCACCTAGACAGTGCCAACCAGACAGTGCCAACTAGACAGTGCCAACTAGACAGTGCCACCTAGACAGTGCCACCTAGACAGTGCCACCTAGACAGTGCCAACCAGACAGTGCCAACCAGACAGTGCCAACCAGACAGTGCCACCTAGACAGTGCCACCTAGACAGTGCCACCTAGACAGTGCCAACCAGACAGTGCCACCTAGACCGTGCCAACCAGACAGGGCCAACCAGACAGTGCCACCTAGACAGTGCCAACCAGACAGTGCCAACCAGACAGTGCCAACCAGACGGTGCCAACCAGATGGTGCCGGCCAGACGGTGCCACCTAGACAGTGCCACCTAGACGGTGCCACCTAGACAGTGCCAACCAGACAGTGCCAACCAGACAGTGCCAACCAGACAGTGCCAACCAGACAGTGCCACCTAGACAGTGCCACCTAGACAGTGCCAACCAGACAGTGCCACCTAGACAGTGCCACCTAGACAGTGCCAACCAGACATTGCCACCTAGACCGTGCCAACCAGACAGGGCCAACCAGACAGTGCCAACCAGACAGTGCCACCTAGACAGTGCCAACCAGACAGTGCCAACCAGACAGTGCCAACCAGACAGTGCCAACCAGACGGTGCCAACCAGATGGTGCCGGCCAGACGGTGCCACCTAGACAGTGCCACCTAGACAGTGCCACCTAGACGGTGCCACCTAGACGGTGCCACCTAGACAGTGCCACCTAGACAGTACCAACCGGACAGTGCCAACTAGACAGTGCCAACCAGACAGTGCGAACCAGACAGTGCCACCTAGACAGTGCCAACTAGACAGTGCCAACTAGACAGTGCCAACCGGACAGTGCCAACTAGACAGTGCCAACTAGACAGTGCCACCTAGACAGTGCCAACCAGACAGTGCCAACCATACGGTGCTGACCAGACGGTGCCACCTGGACAGTGCCACCTAGACAGTGCCACCTAGACAGTGCCACCTAGACAGTGCCACCTAGACAGTGCCAACCGGACAGTGCCAACTAGACAGTGCCAACCAGACAGTGCGAACCAGACAGTGCCACCTAGACAGTGCCAACTAGACAGTGCCAACTAGACAGTGCCAACTAGACAGTGCCAACTAGACAGTGCCACCTAGACAGTGCCACCTAGACGGTGCTGACCATATGGTGCTGACCAGACGGTGCCAACTAGACAGTGCCAACTAGACAGTGCCAACTAGACAGTGCCAACTAGACAGTGCTAACCAGACAGTGCTAACCAGACAGTGCCAACCAGACAGTGCCAACCAGACAGTGCTAATCAGACAGTGCCACCTAGACAGTGCCAACCAGACGGTGCCACCTAGACGGTGCCACATAGACGGTGCCGACCATATGGTGCTGACCAGACGGTGCCAACTAGACAGTGCCAACTAGACAGTTCCAACCTAGACAGTGCTAACCAGACAGTGCCAACCAGACAGTGCCACCTAGACAGTGCCACCTAGACAGTGCCACCTAGACAGTGCCACCTAGACAGTGCCACCTAGACAGTGCTAACTGGACAGGGCCAACCAGAGGGTGCCAACCAGACAGTTCCAACCAGACAGTGCCACCTAGACAGTGCCACCTAGACAGTGCCACCTAGACAGTGCCAACCAGACAGTGCCAACCAGACAGTGCCAACCAGACAGTGCCACCTAGACAGTGCCACCTAGACAGTGCCAACCAGACAGTGCCACCTAGACAGTGCCAACCAGACAGTGCCAACCAGACAGTGCCAACCAGACAGTGCCAACCAGACAGTGCCACCTAGACAGTGCCACCTAGACATGCCAACCAGACAGTGCCAACCAGACAGTGCCAACCAGACAGTGCCAACCAGACAGTGCCACCTAGACAGTGCCAACCAGAAAGTGCCACCTAGACAGTGCCAACCGGACAGTGCCAACCAGACAGTGCCACCTAGACAGTGCCAACCAGACAGTGCCAACCAGACAGTGCCAACCAGACAGTGCCAACCAGACAGTGCCACCTAGACAGTGCCACCTAGACAGTGCCAACCAGACAGTGCCAACCAGACAGTGCCACCTAGACAGTGCCACCTATACAGTGCCACCTATACAGTGCCAACCAGACAGTGCCAACTTGACAGTGCCAACTTGACAGTGCCAACCAGACAGTGCCAACCAGACAGTGCCAACCAGACAGTGCCAACCAGACAGTGCCAACCAGAGTGCCACCTATACAGTGCCAACCAGACAGTGCCAACCAGACAGTGCCACCTAGACAGTGCCACCTAGATAGTGCCACCTAGACAGTGCCACCTAGACAGTGCCACCTATACAGTGCCAACCAGACAGTGCCAACCAGACAGTGCCACCTAGACAGTGCCACCTAGACAGTGCCAACCAGACAGTGCCACCTAGACAGTGCCACCTAGACAGTGCCAACTAGACAGTGCTAACCAGACAGTGCTAACCAGACAGTGCTAACCAGACAGTGCCACCTAGACAGTGCCACCTAGACAGTGCCACCTATACAGCGCCAACCAGACAGTGCCACCTGGACTGTGCCACCTAGACAGTGCCAACCAGACAGTGCCAACCAGACAGTGCCAACCAGACAGTGCCAACCAGACAGTGCCAACCGGACAGTGCCAACCGGACAGTGCCAACCGGACAGGGCCAACCAGACAGTGCCACCTAGACAGTGCCACCTAGACAGGGCCAACCAGACAGGGCCAACTAGACAGTGCCACCTAGACAGTGCCACCTAGATAGTGCCAACCAGACAGTGCCAACCAGACAGTGCCAACTAGACAGTGCCACCTAGACAGTGCCACCCGGACAGGGCCAACCAGACAGTGCCAACTAGACAGTGCCAACCGGACAGTGCCAACCGGACAGGGCCAACCAGACAGTGCCACCTAGACAGTGCCACCTAGACAGTGCCAACCAGACAGTGCCACCTAGACAGTGCCACCTAGACAGTGCCAACCAGACAGTGCCAACCAGACAGTGCCAACCAGACAGTGCCAACCAGACAGTGCCACCTAGACAGTGCCACCTAGACAGTGCCAACCAGACAGTGCCACCTAGACAGTGCCACCTAGACAGTGCCAACCAGACAGTGCCACCTAGACCGTGCCAACCAGACAGGGCCAACCAGACAGGGCCAACTACACAGTGTCAACCAGACAGTGCCAAGACCGTGCCAACCAGACAGTGCCAACCAGACAGTGCCAACCAGACAGTGCCAACCAGACAGTGCCAACCAGACAGTGCCACCTAGACAGTGCCAACCAGACAGTGCCACCTAGACAGTGCCACCTAGACAGTGCCACCTAGACAGTGCCAACCAGACAGGGCCAACTAGACAGTGCCACCTAGACAGTCCCAACCAGACAGGGCCAACTACACAGTGCAAACTAGACAGTGTCAACCAGTTGGTCCCAACCAGTTGGTGCCAAGCAGATGGTGCCAACCAGATGGTGCCAACCAGATGGTGCCAACCAGACGATGCCAACCAGACAGTGCCACCTAGACAGTGCCACCTAGACAGTGCCACCTAGACAGTGCCACCTAGACAGTGCCAACCAGACAGTGCTAACCAGACAGTGCCAACCAGACAGTGCCACCTAGACAGTGCCACCTAGACAGTGCCACCTAGACAGTGCCAACCAGACAGTGCCAACCAGACAGTGCCAATCAGTGCCACCTAGACAGTGCCACCTAGACAGTGCCACCTAGACAGTGCCACCTAGACAGTGCCACCTAGACAGTGCCAACCAGACAGTGCCAACCAGACAGTGCCAATCAGACAGTGCCACCTAGACAGTGCCACCTAAACAGTGCCACCTAGACAGTGCCAACCGGACAGGGCCAACCAGATGGTGCCAACCAGACAGTGCCAACCAGACAGTGCCAACCAGACAGTGCCAACCAGACAGTGCCAACTAGACAGTGCCAACCAGACAGTGCCAACCAGACAGTGCTAACCAGACAGTGCCAACCAGACAGTGCCAACCAGACAGTGCTAACCAGACAGTGCCACCTAGACAGTGCCAACCGGACAGGGCCAACCAGATGGTGCCAAGTAGACAGTGCCACCTAGACAGTGCCAACCAGACAGTGCCAACCAGACAGTGCCAACTAGGCAGCCCTATCCAGATGGTGCCAACCAGACAGTGCCAACTAAACAGCCCCATCCAGACAGTGCCAACCCGACAGCGCCAACTAGACAGTGCCATCTAGTCAGTGCCAATTTGTGCCAGGGATGTCCATCGATTTCTCCTATGAGAGATGGTCAGAGTCTGATAGGGAGAGATGGACAGAGTGTGGTAAAGCGCTGGAGAGAGTGTAATAGGGAGAGATGGACAGAGTGTGGCTGAGCGATGGAGAGAGTGCGATGGGGAGAGATGGATAGAGTGTGGTAGAGCGATGGAAAGGATGCGATAGGGATGGATGGACAGAGTGTGGTAGAGCGATGGAAAGGATGCGATAGGGAGAGATGGACAGAGTGTGGTAGAGCGATGGAAAGGATGCGATAGGGAGAGATGGACAGAGTGTGGTAGAGCGATGGAAAGGATGCGATTGGGAGAGATGGACAGAGTGTGGTAGAGTGATGGAGCGAGTGCGATTGAGAGAGATGGACAGAGTGTGGCTGAGCGATGGAGAGAGTGCGATAGAGAGAGTTTGATATTGATGTTGAGGTGTTTGATCTTTCTAAACTGATTCTAACTGAGGGGTGATGTGTACTTTTCTCTTTTCCAGTGGACAGGGCAGTGAACCGCTTCCCACACAGTGAGTACCCGCTTGTGCAATGCTGTTTCCCCTTCACACAGGCAGTGGTCTGGTCAGGGTGGGAGCGAGAGTTTGTGGTGTGCTTCGTGTTAGCATCCTTCTCTGTCACCTGACATCCCTGAGCCCCGTTCTCCCCTGCCAGCCCGGTCCCCGCTGCTGCCGGGAGGTCACAGGTCATCCTCAAATCGCCCCCTATCAGGAACGGTCAGCTCACAGCATCTGCAAATATTGGCCATGCCGCCTGCCCGGACCCTCGCCAACTGGCAACAGGCATAGATACCCTATCCGGAGATGCTCCTCGTCCCTCACTCTAACTCACCCTCGCACTCACTCACTCCCTCGTCCCTCACTCTAACTCACCCTCGCACTCACTCCCCTCCTCGTCCCTCACTCTAACTCACCCTCGCACTCACTCCCCTTCTCGTCCCTCACTCTAACTCACCCTCGCACTCACTCCCCTCCTCGTCCCTCACTCTAACTCACCCTCGCACTCACTCCCCTCCTCGTCCCTCACTCTAACCCACCCTCGCACTCACTCCCCTCCTCTTCCCTCACTCTAACTCACCCTCACACTCACTCCCCTCCTCGTCCCTCACTCTAACCCACCCTCGCACTCACTCCCCTCCTCGTCCCTCACTCTAACTCACCCTCACACTCACTCCCCTCCTCGTCCCTCACTCTAACTCACCCTCGCACTCACTCCCCCTCCTCGTCCCTCACTCTAACTCACCCTCGCACTCACTCCCCTCCTCGTCCCTCACTCTAACTCACCCTCGCACTCACTCCCCTCCTCGACCCTCACTCTAACTCACCCTCGCACTCACTCCCCTCCTTGTCCCTCACTCTAACTCACCCTCGCACTCACTCCCCTCCTCGTCCCTCACTCTAACTCACCCTCGCACTCACTCCCCTCCTCGTCCCTCACCCTAACTCACCCTCGCACTCACTCCCCTCCTCGTCCCTCACTCTAACTCACCCTCTCACTCACTCCCCTCCTCGTCCCTCACTCTAACTCACCCTCGCACTCACTCCCCTCCTCGTCCCTCACTCTAACTCACCCTCGCACTCACTCCCCTCCTTGTCCCTCACTCTAACTCACCCTCGCACTCACTCCCCTCCTCGTCCCTCACTCTAACTCACCCTCACACTCACTCACCTCCTCGTCCCTCACTCTAACTCACCCTCGCACTCACTCCCCTCCTCGTCCCTCACTCTAACTCACCCTCGCACTCACTCCCCTCCTCGTCCCTCACTCTAACTCACCCTCGCACTCACTCCCCTCCTCGTCCCTCACTCTAACTCACCCTCGCACTCACTCCCCTCCTCGTCCCTCACTCTAACTCACCCTCGCACTCACTCCCCCTCCTCGTCCCTTACTCTAACTCACCCTCGCACTCACTCCCCTCCTTGTCCCTCACTCTAACTCACCCTCGCACTCACTCCCCTCCTCGTCCCTCACTCTAACTCCCCCTCGCACTCACTCCCCCTCCTCGTCCCTCACTCTAACTCACCCTCGCACTCACTCCCCCTCCTCGTCCCTCACTCTAACTCACCCTCGCACTCACTCCCCTCCTTGTCCCTCACTCTAACTCACCCTCGCACTCACTCCCCTCCTCGTCCCTCACTCTAACTCACCCTCGCACTCACTCCCCTCCTCGTCCCTCACTCTAACTCCCCCTCGCACTCACTCCCCCTCCTCGTCCCTCACTCTAACTCACCCTCGCACTCACTCCCCCTCCTCGTCCCTCACTCTAACTCACCCTCGCACTCACTCCCCTCCTTGTCCCTCACTCTAACTCACCCTCGCACTCACTCCCCCTCCTCGTCGCTCACTCTAACTCACCCTCGCACTCACTCCCCCTCCTCGTCGCTCACTCTAACTCACCCTCGCACTCACTCCCCTCCTTGTCCCTCACTCTAACTCACCCTCGCACTCACTCCCCTCCTCGTCCCTCACTCTAACTCCCCCTCGCACTCACTCCCCCTCCTCGTCCCTCACTCTAACTCACCCTCGCACTCACTCCCCCTCCTCGTCCCTCACTCTAACTCACCCTCGCACTCACTCCCCTCCTTGTCCCTCACTCTAACTCACCCTCGCACTCACTCCCCTCCTCGTCCCTCACTCTAACTCCCCCTCGCACTCACTCCCCCTCCTCGTCCCTCACTCTAACTCACCCTCGCACTCACTCCCCTCCTCGTCCCTCACTCTAACTCACCCTCGCACTCACTCCCCTCCTCGTCCCTCACTCTAACTCACCCTCGCACTCACTCCCCTCCTCGTCCCTCACTCTAACTCACCCTCGCACTCACTCCCCTCCTCGTCCCTCACTCTAACTCACCCTCGCACTCACTCCCCTCCTCGTCCCTCACTCTAACTCACCCTCGCACTCACTCCCCTCCTCGTCCCTCACTCTAACTCACCCTCGCACTCACTCCCCTCCTCGTCCCTCACTCTAACTCACCCTCGCACTCACTCCCCCTCCTCGTCCCTCACTCTAACTCACCCTCGCACTCACTCCCCCTCCTCGTCCCTCACTCTAACTCACCCTGGCACTCACTCCCCCTCCTCGTCCCTCACTCTAACTCACCCTCGCACTCACTCCTCCGGAGCGCAGTCAGAGCCGGCTGCTCTTCCCCTCCAGCCTGTTCCTGTCACTCGGACCCCGATGTGGCTGATCTCCAGCTTCTGCCACCTTCACTGCAAACCTCTCAACACCCTCCACCCAACCAGCAACAAAACCCCAGCACTGGAAATTCCTCAGTTAACCACCCACCACCTCGGTAACCCTTTTGTGGGACCAGAGTTGCAGACTTATTATATTATATTTATGTTGCGTGTGCGTGTGCCTCCACATGTGTGTGTGTGTTTGTGTCTGTGTGTGTGTGCCTCCGTGTGCGCCTCCGTGTGCGTGTGTGTGCCTCTGTGTTTGTGTGCAAGTGAATGTGTGTTTGCCTGTGTGTGAGTGAATGAATGTGATGAACACATATGCATGTTTGTCTGTGTGTGCATGTCTGTGTGTGCATGTGCCTTCGTATGTGTGTGTTGTGTGTGTGTTTGTGTCTCTGTGTGTGTGACTCCGTGCGCATGTGTGTGCCTCTGTGTGCGTGTCTGTGTGTGATTGAATGTGTGCGTGCGTGCCTCCGTGTGTGTGTGTGCCTCCGTGTGCGTGTGTGTGCCTCTGTGTACGTGTGTGTGTGTGTGAGTGAATGTGCGTGTGTGCCTCCGTGTGCATGTGTGTGCCTTCGTGTGCGTGTGTGTGCCTCTGTGTGCGTGTGTATGTGTGAGTGAATGTGCGTGTGTGTGCCTCCATGTGCGTGTGTGTGCCTCCGTGTGCGTGTGTGTGCCTCCGTGTGCGTGTGTGTGCCTCCGTGTGCGTGTGTGTGCCTCCGTGTGCGTGTGTGTGCATCTGTGTGCGTGTGTGAGTGAATGTGTGCGTGTGTGCCTCCGTGTGTGTGCATGTGTGCCTCCGTGTGCATGAGTGTGCCTCCGTGTGCGTGTGTGTGCCTCCGTGTGCATGTGTGTGCCTCCGTGTGCGTGAGTGAATGTGTGCGTGTGTGCCTCCGTGTGTGTGTGTGTTTGCCTGTGTGTGAATGAATGATTGTGTGTGAACACAGGTGCGTGCTTGTCTGTGTGTGCATGTCTGTGCGTGTGTGCGTGTTCCTTCTGTCACCCCTGAATGGTGATATTCTGCATTCCCCACCTTCTCATTGGGAGAATGGCAAAATGCATGAGGAGGCCATTCGGCCCACTCTGTCACTGCTATCCAATTAAGCTCACTGCCTTCTTGCTCTTCTCCCTCCCCACGCTATCCCTGTAATTGTGTTTTTCTGACCCAATTCTCTTTGGAAAGTCATTGGTGGCTCTGCTGCCATCGGCCGCGCAGGCAGCGGCTCCTGGTCGCAACGCGCTGTGTTTCAAATGAAACGGACTCGCTCCTGCCTCCACTGCCTCTTTCCCCGTGTCCTCTGCTTACTCACTGGAACCATTTTCTCCCACCTGGGGCCACCTTCTCTGCCAGGCCGGTGCCTGGACCGCATGAGTGGCCCTCCGTCACCTCAGTGAGGAGCAAATTGACATTGGGCTTCTGGACTAACCATGGCCCCGTGAATACGATTAAATACATTTAATACACGGTGGCACAGTGGTTAGCACTGCAGCCTCAGAGCCCCTGGAACCGGGTTCGAGTCTGGTTTTGGGGGACTGTGCGGAGTCTGCACTTTCTCCCCGTGTGTGCGTGGGTTTACTCCGGGTGCTCCGGTTTCCTCCCACAGTCTAAAGATGTGCAGGTTGGATGGGTTGACCATGCTAAATTGCCCCTTGTCCAAAAGGTGAGGTGAGGTTACAGGGATGGGGCGGGGGAGTGGGCCTAGGTGGAGTGATCCTTCAGAGGATCAGTCTACACTCGATGGGCTGAATGGCCTCCTTCTGCACTGTAGTGATTCCATGAATATCTCATCATCGCAAATTATAGAAAATGCTCAATCATTCATATGAATGAAAATCGCTTATTGTCACAAGTAGGCTTCAAATGAAGTTACTGTGAAAAGCCCCTAGTCGCCACATTCCGGTGCCTGTTCGGGGAGGCTGGTACGGGAATTGAACCCGCGCTGCTGGCCTGCCTTGGTCTGCTTTCAAAGCCAGCGATTTAGCCCTGTGACAAACAGCCCCTGTGTAGGAATCTGTAATTGATGGGCTCTTAACCTGTCGAACTACGCCAAGTTTGGGGGAAGCTTAGTTGATGAATCAAGTCCTGGCGCAATACGACAAGTTGTAAGATTTGTACTATTTCTGGACTTTGCCAAGTTGTTCGATTCCTTGTATTATTCGACTGTTAAAGTTGAAGGAATTTATATCATCTCTGCTATTCGGTTATCAGTAGCACTTTGCGAATACTGGAACTCAGCAGAAATTAGCAGTATAAACTTCTCCGGTGCCAAAAAGAATTGTTTTATTTGTAGTTGCTTGATTACAATTTGAAAGTCATTGAAAAGGCAATTCGTAGACAATTCGAAGCTTTCAGAGAATTACAAACATTATCTTTTTTTGCTTAGGCAGACAGCTCGAAAGTAACTTTTAAAAGGTCAAAGTCTGGCAATGAAACATGAAGAGAGAGAGAAAGCTAATCTTCAGCTAAACTCAAGCTCAAAGTCAAAAGTGGACTAACAGCACTGACACAGACTGTTAGACTGACAGAACCCCCAAAAGACATCTCTTAAACTAACAGAAAGACTATTAAGGACAAAACTAACTAAACTAACAGAAAGACAACACAAAGACATCTTCGCACAACCCCCCCCCCCCAAAGACAATACACTAAAAATGGCGGGCGGAAACTTTTCAGTTATACACTTTCATATCTGTCTTAAGTCATCTAATCACACCCCAATATAATCCCAATTGGTTTGGGGTAGACTCAAACACATTTGATTTGATGGCAAGCCGTCCATCTTCAATGTGCAACATCAGCTTTTTAATTGTTTCATGTCTGCATGTTATGGAATGTGATATTCTGCTAATCTTTACCAGCAATAGACTGGTTGTAAGCTGGCTTGGCTAATGTAACAATTGAGACTTCATATCGAGAAAGATTGAGTAAAATATATATGATTCAATGCTCTTACAAACTGCATTGGACTCTTGCCACCGAGTTGCCATGGAACTCAGTTCTTGGCCTTGACAATTCGCACAAGCAGTGTCAAATTGTCTTGCAACTGTGCTGTTATAATCGATAATGGAATTTTATGCTGTTTCATGTATCATATTGCAGTCCTGAATTTATGTGTGCTGAAATTCTCATTTTTATAATGAGTACTAAAACAGCTATCTTTTACCTATACTAGTTGTATTCGAAATACCTGGCTTCTACACCCTGCCTATATTATTATAATATATTAATATTATATATTAATAGGACTGTCACCGATTTCAAATGGTGAAAACAAAAATAATGTGTCACAGGGTGTCATTCTGAGTGTTCTTCTCGGCCTTTCTCCTGTGTCATTGTTACGGGCGCCCGTTTGAGGGTTCTGAGCAGGTGCCGGCTTTGGGTGGGCTGCTGCAGTCTGCAGGAGGGTGACCTGTGAGCGAGAGCTGTTTAATTCGTGCTCCAGTTTCCATGGCTGGGATTCTCCGACTGTTCACGGCAGCGGGATTCTCGGCTCTCGCTGCAGCGATCGGGCCGTCCTGGCTCGCAGCGGTAAGGCGGCGGATTCACAACGGGGAATCCCGGTCCACAGGTCCCACTGTTATTGTTAAACTTGGTGATTTGAAAATGAAATGAAAATCGCTTATTGTCACAAGTCGGCTGCAATGAAGTTACTGTGAAAAGCTGGGGTAACTTTGTGGACTGTGCTTGCGTACCTTACATGTGCAGGGTGTGCCAATCGAACCGTGCTGCTCTGATCAGCACGCACCTCACTTCGCTCGCCCTCGCTCACGTACTTTAGTAATACAGGTAGGAAAAAAAAAGCGGAATTGACCAACTCTGCGTGTGGATGTCGGTCAGCAAAATGTCTCACAGGACTCTGACGGGCCGCGGGTCCTTCCCCCGCCCCCCTCGCCCTCCCACCAGTCCCCGGCACCAACCAACAGAAAGAGAGCATGGAGCGGCAGCACCACCCGGTGGCCACAAGGCGGGATCACACGACACCGTCGCAACAAAACCTTCAAGACACATTCTCCTGTCACCTCGACCCGTCCGACCCCTCACCCCCGGCACCCCCACCCCTCCATCCCCTCACTCCCCACAAATTCCAACCCCTCCCCTCCCCTCCCCCACACCCAGAGGAGCAACTGTGGCTATCAGAGGCTGCAAAGCCCAATGTGTGTAATAGAATACCCCCCACTTGCCTGGATGAGTGCAGCTCCGACAACATTCAAGTAGCCCGACACCATCCAGGACAAAGCAGCCCCGCTTGATTGGCACCCCTTCCACAAACACTCAAACCCTCCACCACCGTCGAACATAGATTATCATAGAATTTACAGTGCAAAAGGAGGACATTCGGCCCATTGAGTCTGCACCGGCTCTTGGAAAGAGCACCCTACCCAAGGTCAACACCTCCACCCTATCCCCATAACCCAGTAACCCCACCCAACACTAAGGGCAATTTTGGACACTAAGGGCAATTTATCACGGCCAATCCACCTAACCTGCACATCTTTGGACTGTGGGAGGAAACCGGAGCACCCGGAGGAAACCCACGCACACACGGGGAGGATGTGCAGACTCCGCACAGACAGTGACCCAAGCCGGAATCGAACCTGGGACCCTGGAGCTGTGAAGCAATTGTGCTATCCACAATGCGGCCGTGCTGCCCTAGAACTTAGTGGCAGCCTTGCGTACCGTCTACCATTTGGGCAGCGCAAGTGGCTAGCACTGTGGCTTCACAGCTCCAGGGTCCCAGGTTCGATTCCCGGCTTGGGTCACTGTCTGTGCGGAGTCTGCACGTTCTCCCCGTGCCTGCGTGGGTTTCCTCCGGGTGCTCCGGTTTCCTCCCACAGTCCAAAGACGTGCAGGTTAGGTGGGTTGACCATGCTAAATTGCACTTAGTGTCCAAAAGGGTTGGGAGGAGTTATTGGGTTGCGGGGATAGGGTGGAAGTGAGGGCTTAAGTGGGTCGGTGCAGACTCGATGGACTGAATGGCCTCCTTCTGCACTGTATGCTCTATGTTCTAAGACGCACTGCAGTAACTGAAAGCGCCTGACAGATGCAGGACTGGGATACAGCAGAAGCAGTCTACACCCGAGTCATGGAAACGGATGTTAATGGACGAGGTATGGCCGAACTGTGGGGTGGGCGTGGGTTCAGTGTGATCTCTCTTCCTTCTGAAGACTAATTGACGACAATGATCAAGATAGTTTAAGTAGCCCAACCTGGCAGTGAGGCACATGGTTCTATTTACACAAATCCTTGTTGGCTGTTCTCAATGACGTGGATCCTAGTTTTATTCTTGGTGATGTTAGGGTCAGGGAGGTGAATGATCAAGATAAAAAGTTGAACTCTTGGGGGACTCGGGGCTCGGAGGAGGCCAAGCAGCCCTTCGAGCCTGCCCCACCATTCAATAAGATCATGGCAGTCCTGGTTGCGGCATCATTCCACTTTGCCGTCTGCCCCTCGTTAGCCGTGACTCCCTTGCAGATCAAATATCTGTCTTAACTTGGCGTTGAATCAGAGGTAACACGGTGGGGCAGTGGTTAGCACGGCTGCCTCACACGCCAAAGACCTGGGCCCAATCCCGGCCCTGGGTCACTGTCCGTGTGGAGTTTGCACATTCCCCCCGTGTCTGCGAGGGTCTCACCCCCACAACCCGAAGATGTGCAGGGTAAGTGGATTGGCCACGCTAAATTGCCCCTTAATTGGGAAAAAAAGAGTTGGGTACCCTGAATTTATTTTTAAACACTTGGCCTCGAATCTAGTCGATGACCCAGCCTCTACTGCTCTGAAGAAGAGAATTTCACTGACTAACGAAACCTCGGAGGGTCTTAAAAGGGGCAACTCTTATTAAACTGTGTCCCCCGGCTCCGATCCGTGGCAGCACGGTAGCACAGTGGTTAGCACAGTTGCTTCACAGCTCCAGGGTCCCCAGGTTCGATTCCGGCTTGGGTCACTGTCTGTGCGGAGTCTGCACATCCTCCCCGTGTGTGCGTGGGTTTCCTCCGGGTGCTCCGGTTTCCTCCCACAGTCCAAAGATGTGCGGGTTAGGTGGATTGGCCATGCTAAATTACCCTCAGTCTCCAAGAAATGTTAAGTGGGGGTGACTGGGTGACAGTAGATACGTGGGCTTCAGTAGGGTGCTCTTTGTAAGGGCCTGTGCAGACTCGATGGGCTGAACGGCCTCCTTCTGTACTGTAAATTCTATGTCTATGTCAGATCCGCACGGGTAGAAACATCCTCCTGGTATCTACACTGTCAAATCCCTTCAGGATCTTGAATGTTTCAACAAGGTTACCTCTCATTGTTCTAAACTCCAATGAGTGTCGGGGCAACCTTCATAAGATCGCTCCTCCATTCCAGGAGTATATCCATCCCAATAAGTCCTCCATTAAACATCTCTCATCTCAAAGATTCAGCACCTTGGAGACTGCAGTGCTAGGAAAATCGAGATGCGACGGTGCTTGTAGAAAATGGGCTGCGGGGCAGCAAAGAGATGTCAACAGATAATGAATAGAATGAAATGGAAGGTTTGCATTTCTGTAGTGCCTTGGATGACCCTGGGACACCCAAATGCCTTCACAGCCAGCAGGGTGCCTGAAGTGTAGTCAGTGCTGTGAGCAGCCAATTGGTACACAGCAAGCTCTCACTAACAGCAGCGGTATAATGTCCCCAGGGTTCCCATACCTGGTTACGCAATCCAGTGACTTAACACTTCATTTTATCGTGCTGCTTTTTTGGGGGGAGGACCGGGTCTTGATCCTGTCGTCAAATAATCTTCTCTGAGCTTGAGCAAGTTCCAATTAGCGACGGTACAAGAGGGGGATCTATCAGCCAGTCCAGCAATGTGATGCTCGAATGATTTTACCGTTGCGCAAACACTTTAATGTGGGCTGGCAAAACTGTGGCGCTCTTTCCGCCCAGTGGTGGGACATGGTACAGCAGCATTTCAACTTACTGCGCAAACCCCACTGACTCACGCGACCAGCACAGGCCCTGCTTGGCCAGAGCGGCAACGTGCGCTGAATTGTCTACACCGTGTGAGACAGCGTTTCAGTCGGAGGGGAGGTGGTGGGATAGACTTCAGGTTACATCGGGGAACGAGGCAGGGATGTCCACTTTGTCCACTGCTGTTTGCCTTGGCTATAGAGACGTTGGCATTGAGAGCGTCGAGGGTCTGGCAGGGGATAGTACGGCGGGGGGGGGGGGGACACAGGGTCTCACTCTACACGGACAATCTGTTGCTGTACACAGTGGACCCGCTGGAGGGAATTGGAGGGATTCGGCCGGTTTTCGGAACACAAATTGAATATTTTTTTTAGAAAATATTTTATTGAGGCATTTATAATTTCCACAATCTTAAACATCAAATTCCAACAAAAACACAATAATATAACCAACAAACCCCAGCCAACATGGCTTACGCAAACAATGCCACCTTCCCCAACCACCCCTCCGTTGGTCCTTGCTCGTGCTCCCCCCCCCCCCCTCTCGAAGAAGGTGATGAAGGGCTGCCACCTCCGGGCAAACCCCGGCAACGAACCTCTCGAGGCGAATTTAATTTTCTCGAGTATGAGCCAAGACATCGGCCTCTCTGATCTCCCTGGGCTCCCGCGTCCTCCGACACGCCGAAGATCGCAACCTCTGGGCTCGGCACCACCCTCACTTGTAAGACCTCGGACATGACGTCAGCAAACCTGTGCCAAAAAACCCTCCGCCTCGGACACACGCAAAAACATAAGGACATGGTTCACAGGACCCCCCCCCCCCCGCACAGCGCCCACACCTATCGTCCACCTCCTCAAAGAACCTGCACATCCAGGCCACTGTCATATGTGCCCTATGGACCACCTCGAATTGTATCAGGCTGAGCCTGGCACACGACGAGGGTGCATTGACTCATCTCAGGGCCTCCTCCCATAATCCGACCCACCCAGCTCTTCTTCCCACATTCTCTTCACCTTCCCTATCGGGGCTCCCTCCCACTCCATCAGTTCCTTATAGATCTCTGAAACCTTCCTCTCCCATACTCCTACTCACGACACCACCTCATCCCGTAGCCCCTGGGGCGGCAGGTGCGGGAAGGTCGAACCTGCCTCCGTACAAAGTCCCTCACTTGCAGACACCGGAACCCGTTCCCACCGGGCAGCTCAAACGCCTCCTCCAACTGCCCCAAGCACGGGAAGCCCTCATCATAAAGAGATCTCCAAATCTCTCGATTCCCGCCCGCTGCCACCTCCGAAACCCCCCCCCCCCCCCATTCCGTCCCCCTCCCTGGAGTGAACCGGTGGTTACCACAGATCGGCGCCCACACCGACGCCCCCTCTAACCCCTTATGCTGCCTCCACTGTCCCCACACCCTCCGGGCTGCCACTGTTACCGGGCTTGTGGAGTGCCTGGCTGGCGAGAACGGCAAAGGTGCCGTTAACAAAGCCCCCAAACTTGTGTCATAGAACATACAGTACAGGAGGCCATTCGGTCCATCGAGTCTGCACCGACCCACCTAACCCCTCACTTCCACCCTCTCCCCGTAAGCCAATAACCCTTCCTAACCTTTTTGGACCCTAAGGGTAATTTATCATGGCCAATCCACCTAACCTGCACGTCTTTGGACTGTGGGAGGAAACCGGAGCACCTGGAGGAAACCCACGCACACACGGGGAGAACGTGCAGACTCCGCACAGACAGTGACCCAGCGGGGAATCGAACCTGGGACCCTGGAGCTGTGAAGCCTCAGTGCTACCCACTTGTGCTACCATGCTGCCCCACACGAGGCTGCCTCCAGCCGCTCCCAAACCGACCTCTCCCCCACTACCCACTTCCTGACCATCGCAATGTTCGCTGCCCAGTGGTACTCCATAAAATTCGGGGGGGCCAGCCCCCCCAACAATCCCGCTCCAGCAGCACCCTTTTCACCCACAGGGTTTCCCCGCCCGAACAAATCCCGAGATCTCTGCATTCACCTTTTTGAAGAACACCTTGGGGGTAACAATTGGGAGACTCTGGAAAACAAACAAAAACCTCGGGAGGAGGACCATTATTGTGACTGTCTGCACCCGCCCCGCCAATGACCAGGGAGCGCATCCCACCTCCGAAATTCCCCCCAAATTCAGTTTATGCAGCTGCTCCCACTCCCGCGCCACCTGGATACCCAAATATCGAAAGCTCCCTCCCACCACCCTGAATAGCATCTCACCCAGTCTCTTCTCCTGCCCCCTGTAACACTTTTCTAGAAGCCCAATTGGGGCCCCCAGGCCCTCCACCAGCTCCTCGTCGACCTTCGGGAACTCCAACCCTCCCAGAAACCTCCTCATCCCCCTTCTCCGGCTGGGGATTCCGACTTAAACGATTTGCTATAAAACTCCCTAAACACCCCATTCACCCCCGCCGGGTCCAAGACCGTATTCCCTCCTGTGTCCTTCACTTTCCCAATCTCCCTCGCCGCCTCCTGCTTCCTCAACTGGTGCCCTAACATCCTGCCCGCCTTCTCCCCATACTCCTATACCGCCCCTCTCACCCTTCGCCCTACCGCCTTACCCGTGGATAACAGCCGAATTCCTTTAGCAGCCCTTCCTCCGGGTCCTCTGCATATCTCCTGTCCACCTGAAGGATTTCCTCCACTCGCCTTTCTACTCCACCCGCTCCGCCTGCTCCCTGTGCGCCCAAATCAAAATAAACTCCCCCCTGACCACTACTTTCAGTGTCTCCCAAACCTGCCAAAACCTCCCCCGTGCCATTAACCTCAACATGCCCCCGGGCGGCCTTCCTCACCACTTTCCCCGCTAACAGTCCCATATCTGGCCTCCATTGCGGACACTGCCCCTCCCCTTGCTCACTCGTAAATCCACCCAGTGCGGGGCATGGTCCGACACCACTATTGCCGAATACTCGACATCCACCACCCCTGCCAACAACGTCTTATCCACCACGCAAAAATCTATTCGGGAGTACACCTTGTGCACATGAGAGTAAAACGAGTATTCTTTCGCCCTCGGCCTCCCAAATCTCCATTGATCCACCCCCGCCATGTGCTCCATGAACCCCATGTGCTCCATGAACCTTAGCTGTAGCCGACACCCTCACCGACCTCGAGCTTGACCGGTCCAGTCTCGGATCCAGGACTGTATTAAAGTCGTATTAAATCAGCCAATGAGAGTCCAGGTCCGAAATCTTCCCCAGCACCCGCCTCATAAATCCCACATCGTCCCAGTTCGGGGCATAGATGTTGACTAACACCACAGGCATCCCCTCCAACTTCCCGCTTACCATAACATACCTCCACCTCCCCCCAGAGTCCGCCACTATATTTCCCAACTCGAATGCCACCCATTTATTGACCAAAATTGCCCCCGTTGTTTTAGAATCCAACCCTGAATGAAACACCTGCCCTATCCACCCCTTCCTCAGCCTAATCTGGTCCCCCACCTTGAGGTGCGTCTCTTGTAGCCTGGCCACATCCACCTTCAATCGCCTTTAAGTGTTCGAACACCGGGCAGCGCGGTGGCGCAGTGGTTAGCACTGCAGTCTCCCGGCGCCGAGGTCCCAGGTTCGATCCCGGCTCGGGGGTCACTGTCCGTGTGGAGTTTGCACATTCTCCCCGTGTTTGCGTGAATTTAGCCCCCACAACCCAAAGATGTGCAGGTTAGGTGGATTGGCCACACTAAATCGTCCCTTAATTGGAAAAACATGAATTGGATGTTCTAAATTTTTTTTTAAAAGTGTGCGAACACACGGGCCCTCTTGACCGGCCCATTCAATCCTCGCACGTTCCGCGTGACCACCCTGCCCCAGCCCCCCCCCCCCCCCCCACCTTTGCTGATCATCCATAGCCCCTCTTGGGCCAGCCTCCTGCCAGTGTCCCGCTCCTCCCCAGACCCGCCCTTGGGCGCCCACCGTCATCAATCCTCCACCCCTCACATTTTAAAAGCCTTACCCCTGCCAGCAGTGCTTCCCCACCCTCGAACCCCATCAACAACCCCTGCAGACACATCATTGCTGCTATGATCCCAAGTCACCCATCCAGACTGTACAGACCGCCTGTACCATTTTCTGATTTGAAACCGCATCCTGATCCAGCAGGAATTCTCACTGATGCAGTCCCCATCCCCCCACATCCTCTGGAAAGCATGCAGAAATGGAGCCGGCACAGGAGCACAGTGGTTAGCACGGTTACTTCACAGCTCCAGGATTCCAGGTTCGATTCCCGGCTTGGGTCACTGTCTGTGCGGAGTCTGCACATCCTCCCCGTGTGTGCGTGGGTTTCCTCCGGGTGCTCCGGTTTCCTCCCACAGTCCAAAGATGTGCAGGTTAGGTGGATTGGCCATGATAAATTGCCCTTAGTGTCCAAAATTGCCCTTAGTGGTGGGTGGGGTTACTGGGTTACGGGGAGGTGTGCGTTTAAGTAGGGTGCTCTTTCCAAAGAGCCAATGCAGACTTGATGGGCTGAATGGCCTCCTTCTGCACTGTAAATTCTATGATTCTAGACAGCACCTTCCAAACCCACGACCACGACCATCTGGAAGGACAAGAGCAGCAGATACCTGGGAACCCCACCACCTGGAGGTTCCCCTCCAAGTCACTCACCAGCCTGACTTGGAAATATATCGCCGTTCCTTCGCTGTCGCTGGGAAAAAATCCTGGAACTCCCTCCCTAACAGCACAGTGGGTGTACCTACACCTCAGGGATTGCAGCGGTTCAAGAAGGGAACTCACCACCACCTTCTGAAGGGGGCAATTAGGGATGAGGATCAAATTCTTGCCCAGTGATGCTTAAAATGCCAAAAAATACACACCCTCACACACACAAACGCGGACACACAGACACTTTCTCACACACACAAACGCGGACACACAGACACTTTCCCACACACACAAATGCGGACACACAGACACTTTCTCACACACACAAACGCGGACACACAGACACTTTCCCACACACACAAATGCGGACACACAGACACTTTCTCACACACACACAAACGCGGACACAGACACTTTCTCTCACACACACAAACGCGGACACACAGACACTTTCTCTCACACACACAAACGCGGACACACAGACACTCTCTCACACGCACACAAACGCGGACAAACAGACACTTTCTCACACACACAAATGCGGACACACTGACACTTTCTCACACATAAACGCGGACACACAGACAATTTCTCACACACACAAACGCGGACACACAGACACTTTCTCACACACACACAAATGCGGACACACAGACACTTTCTCACACTCACACAAACGCGGACAAACAGACACTTTCTCATACACACACAAATGCAGACATAAACACTTTCTCACACACACAAACACGGACACACAGACACTCTCACTGCGGGCAGCCAGAGCCACGGGACGAATGCCGGGGATCTGCTAGCCCCCTGGAAAATGGAGAATCATCCCGGCTTACAGAGGAAAACTTCCGGAGTGATTCTCGCCCGTTTTCCGGTAGGCGTAGTCCCCAGAAGGGAGACACAAAGACACTCTAACACACAGACGTAGACACAAAGACACTCTAACACACAGACGTAGACACACAGGCACTCTAACACACAAACGTAGACACAAAGACACTCTAACACACAGACGTAGACACAAAGACACTCTAACACACAGACGTAGACACACAGGCACTCTAACACACAGACGTAGACACAAAGACACTCTAACACACAGACGTAGACACACAGACACTCTAACACACAAACGTAGACACACAGACACTCTAACACACAGACGTAGACACACAGACACTCTAACATACAAACGTAGACACACAGACACTCTAACACACAGACGTAGACACACAGGCACTCTAACACACAAACGTAGACACAAAGACACTCTAACACACAAACGTAGACACACAGACACTCTAACACACAGACGTAGACACACAGGCACTCTAACACACAAACGTAGACACAAAGACACTCTAACACACAAACGTAGACACACAGACACTCTAACACACAAACGTAGACACACAGGCACTCTAACACACAAACATAGACACACAGGCACTCTAACACACAAACGTAGACACAAAGACACTCTAACACACAAACGTAGACACACAGACACTCTAACACACAAACATAGACACACAGACACTCTCACTCACAAACGCAGACACACAGACACACACACAAACGCAGACACACAGACACTCTCACACACAAACGTAGACACACAGACACTCTAACACACAAACGGAGACAGACAGTCACACACAAACGTAGACACACAGACACACTCACTCACAAATGCAGACACACAGACACTCTCACTCACACACACAGACACTCTAATGCACAAACGCAGACACACAGACACTCTCACTCACAAACGTAGACACACAGACACTCTCACTCACAAACGCAGACACACACACTCTAACACACAAACGCAGACACACAGACACTCTCACTCACAAACGTAGACTCACAGACACACACACACAAACGTAGACACACAGACAATCTGACAAACGCAGACGCACAGACACTCTCACACACAAATGTAGACACTCAGACACTCCCACACACAAACGTAGACACACAGACACTCTCACTGACAAACGCAGACACACAGACACTCTCACTCACAAACGTAGACACACAGACACTCTCACTGACAAACGCAGACACACAGACACTCTCACTGACAAACGCAGACACACAGACACTCTCACACACAAATGTAGACACACAGACACACACACACAAACGTAGACACATAGACACACTCACACACAAACGCTGACACACAGACACTCTCACTCATAAACATAGACACACAGACACACTCACACACAAACGCAAACACACAGACACTCTCACTCACAAACGTAGACACACAGACACACTCACACACAAACGTAGACACACAGACACTCTAACCCACAAACGTAGACACACAGACACTCATACACAAATGTAGACACACAGGCACTCTAACACACAAATGTAGTCACACAGACACTCTCACTCACAAATGAAGACATGCAGACACACTCACACACAAATGTAGTCACACAGACACACTCACTCACAAACGTAGACACACAGACACAGACACAAATGCAGACACACAGACAGTCTCATACACAAACGTTGACACACACACACTCACACACGAACGTAGACACACACACTCTAACACACAAGCGTAGACACACAGACACACTCACACACAAATGCAGACACACAGTCTTACACACAAACATAGACACAGACACACTCACACGCAAATGTAGACACACAGACACTCTCACACACAAAGGTAGGCACACAGACATACTCACACACAAATGCAGACACACAGACACACTCACACACAAACGTAGACACACACACTCTCACACACAAACGTAGAGACAAAGACACTCTCACACACAAATGCAGACACACAGACTCACTCACACACAAATGCAGACACACAGACAGTCTCACACACAAACGTAGACACACAGACACACACACAAACGTAGACACACACACACAAACGTAGACACACACACACAAACGTAGACACACTCACACACAAACGTAGACACACAGACACATGCACACACTCTAACACAAACGTAGACACACAGACACTCTAACACACAAACGTAGACACACAGACACTCTAACACACAAACGTAGACACACACACTAACACACAAACGTAGACACACAGACACTTTAACACACAAACGTAGACACACAGACACTCTAATACACAAACGTAGACACACAGACACTCTAATACACAAACGTAGACACAGACACTCTTAACACACAAACGTAGACACACAGACACTCTAACACACAAACGTAGACACACACACTAACACACAAACGTAGACACACAGACACTTTAACACA
>NC_092720.1:189307062-189512062 GCF_047496885.1 Scyliorhinus torazame | reverse complement strand
CACAAGCCCACGTTCTCTCACACACAGGCACTCACGCACACGCACAAGCACACGCTCTCACACACACAGGCACTCACACACACGCACAAGCCCACTTTCTCACACACACAGGCACTCACACACACACACAAGCCCACGTTCTCACACACACAGGCACTCACGCACACGCACAAGCACACGCTCTCACACACACAGGCACTCACACACACACAAGCCCATGTTCTCACACACACAGGCACTCACACATCACAAGCACATGCTCTCACACACACAGGCACTCACACACACACACAAGCCCACGTTCTCACACACACAGGCACTCACACACACGCACAAGCACACGCTCTCATACACACAGGCACTCACACACACACACACAAGCCCACGCTCTCACACACACAGGCACTCACACACACACACAAGCCCACGTTCTCACACACACAGGCACTCACACACACGCACACGCCCACGTTCTCACACACACAGGCACTCACGCACACACACACACAAGCACATGTTCTCACACATACAGGCACTCACACACACAAGCCCACGCTCTCTCACACACAGGCATTCACACACCCACACAAGCCCACATTCTCACACACACACACAAGCCCACGCTCTCACACACAGGCACTCACACACACACACAAGCCCACGCTCTCACACACACAGGCACTCACACACACAAGCACACATTCTCACACACACACGCACTCACACACGCAAGCACACGCTCTCACACACACAGGCACTCACACACAAAAAGATACAAACACTCAAGTACACACACACACGGTGGCGCAGTGGTTAGGATTGTCACGGCCCCGGGTCACTGTCGGCGTGGAGTCCTAGCCAGATAGATTCTTGATTAACAAGGAGGGGGAGTTTGAAAGGTTACCGGGGGGTAGTGGGGGGGGGGGGGGGTGCGTATGTAGCAATGTGGGGTTGAGGTTGCATTTAGATCTGTCATGATCTTATTGAATGGCGGAACATACTCGAGGGGCCGAGTGGCCTTACTCCCACTCCTAGTTTGTGTGTTCAGTGTCCGACTCTGGGCTTCCCCGCATTCCGGATGCTCGGTGCCTCCCTCTCCACTGCCCTGACAGTGCGGCCCCCCCCCCCCCCCCCCCCCCCCCCCCCCCAGCGCTGCTCTGAACCTGCCCAGTGCCCGGCTCGGAGTGGGGGGGGGGCGGGACAGACAAGATGGACGACACCATGCTTGCGTGTTTCAAAGCTGATGCTGGGGGTGGAGATGGGCTGCCTTTGTATAGCGCTTCTCACCAGCCCAGACCGTCCCATAGCACTGAATTAGCAGCCAATCGAGTGCCTTCCTCAGGAGTGCAGCCGCGGGGGGGCCCAGCAGCTGGATTTCCTAAACTCAGTAAGCGGCAACGTGACGAAGCCCAGATGATCTGGTTTCTGTTTTAACTGATGCTGCCCCTCAACCAAAAGGCGTCCACTCTTGCCAGCTCTTCAGTAAGATACCACCACGGAATTCTTTAACATTGTCATGTGAGAGCACCTTTAAGAAATGGCTGATCCCCTGGCTTGGTGACCATGTGGATTGAGGGATAGGTTGGACCATGAGGTTACGGATTGAGGTCGAGTAATATTGATGGCCCACAGTGCCTCGTGGATGAGCAGTTAGATCTATTCAGGTGGCTGTCCTCCATCTTGTGAGACGATGGTTGGCACTGTGGTGCTCAGCTCAGTCTCTGCATAAGCATCTGTTCTGAATCTCTGCCCTTTAACATGGTGATAGTGTCATCTGAGAGTACCTTTAAGAAATGGGTGTTTATAAATGGGTGTATATATAAATATCTGTTGTGAGAGTACCTTTAAGAAATGGGTGTTTACTGCTGCAGTGATGTCAGAAAGTGGGTGGAGCTGGGCTGTCTGTCAGCTTTTTACTTTCGTTTTAGGCTGTTTGCTGCAGGGTGTGTTTTAGTTTCGTTTTGAGAGCTGGATAGCTGCAGTCACAGCCAGAAGGTGTATGAATCTCTCTCTGTGATCTAAAGACTGTAAATCGATCCTGGTGATTTAAAACCAATAACAGTAGTGACTTTAACCTGATGTCTTTCTGTTTTGAAGGTTTTTTTAAGTCTTATGGATGTTAAAAGGAAAGCGTAAAGGATTACTTAGTGTTGTATTCTTTGGGGGTTGTATTTGAATTAATGGTTGCGAAGATGTTCACTGTGTGTTTTAAAAAGGTTAACTTGAGTTAATAGAATAAACATTGTTTTGCTTTAAAAAATACTTTTCCATTTCTGCTGTACCTCGCCTGTAGAGTGGGCCGTGTGCTCCCCATACCACAATCTAGTAAAAGTTGTGGGTCAGGTAAACTCCATGATACACTTTGGGGTTCTCTAAACCCTGGCCCATAACTATATCCATTTGAGATGGGCTGGGGTTTGGGTTAATTTTTTCTGCAGCTATCTGCCCCCTTCTCTGCTCAATCCTTCGCGCTAGCAACAGCATATTGCAAAAGTGCACCTCATGCACCCTCCACCAGAGGGTGCCAGGAAACTGTGTTTACAAGAGTAACCTTATCGCACAGACTTAGCAGCAACAGTCCAACCAGTCTGCGTGGGGTATTTGTGCCGCACACAAGCCACCTCCTCAGCCCCTCGCGCCCCCTCCTTCTCCCTCCCCACACTTCAGCTCACCCTATCACCATAACCCTCTGCTCTATCTCCTTTGTGCACAATGGTTGGCACTGTGCCTCCCATCACCAGCGACACGGGTTCAATTCCGGCCCTCGGGTCACTGTCTGTGCAGAGTTTCCACTTTCTTCTCCCGAGTCTGCGTGAGTTTCCTCCGGGTGCTACAAAGATGCATCCGAAGATGTGTAGGTTAGGTGGATCGGCCATGCTGAATTGCCGCTTAGTGTCCAGGGGTGTGTAGGTTAGGTGGGGTTACGGGGATAGGGCTGGCGTAGTGGGCCCGGGTCGGATGCTCTTTCAGAGGGTGGGTGTAGACTCGATGGGCCGAATGGCCCCCTGCTGCACCGTAGGAATTCTATGGTGCACATTGATTATTCGAGGGGTGTTTCAGCGCTGCGCCGTGATATAGCCTTGGTCTCACTTTCGAGGATTCGATTTCTGGGTCATCATGTTGAGCCACGCTCGTCACACAGGCCTGTCCAGGTCAGTGTGTGTTACACCAGTGTCTGTTTGGCACTTGTTGTTCGCTTGACGCTCTCCTTCTGGGGTCATCGCTGTAAGGGCCGCAGGCCATTTACTTCCACCAGCCCTGACTGAGCCAACCTGTTGAGGCGGCGCATCGTCCTTCATCAGACTCTGTCCTCCTGCGGCCACCCGGCTAGGCTTACGTTGGGTCTTTCGGGCCAAACACTTGTGCGCAAAATGATTCAGCTTCTTGCAGTTAAAACGCTGCTTGCCTCACGCTGGGAAATCCTTCTTTTCCTCAGTATGGTGTTGTCCTCAGTACTTTGCATCCCGCCCTTTGTTTGCGATCGCTCTGCTCTATTGGCCTGGAATGTCTCTCAGCAAAATGCATCTCCTAGCCTGGTCTGGTCTGCCATACACATGCTCCAGCTTCCATGTTTCTACACGCCTATCGCTGCACCTTGTTCTCTACTTTAGATAGGATTGGAAAATTTACTGCAGCCGTTGTACTCTCTCTGTAGTTCTCTTTCTTTCAGCCTTTGCCTGCTTTCCTTTTGTGTTTGCTTTACCTTTGTCCTTTTGCTGTAACTTTCTGCAGATTTGAACTTTTCTTAGCTTGTTCTTCTCTGTCGCCAATATTTTGCTTTGTTTGCTTTCCCTTTGTCCTCGTTTCAGTAGCTTTTCTTTTGCCTGGGTTCTCAGTGCCTTCGCTGCGGCATTCAAACATCTATTTTATCTCCGCTCCCGGATGCCATGTTTCATGTTAAAGGTCAGCAGTGCTTTATCACTGCTCCGCGGCGAGAGAAATGGCAGCCTACCGTGAGCTTGCCTCATGGCAGGGTCACATCATTCCAGCAAGGCAGACGTGACACCCGGGGGCTGGATTCTCCGGTCTCCAAACCGCGTGTTTCTCGGAGGCGTGCCGTTTACTGGCGGCGGGATTTCCACACTCCTGCTTGTCAATGGATTTCCCGTTGAGGCCACCCCACTCCTCCGGGAAACCCGCGGGCAGGGATGTGCTGCAGGCGGGAAAGGTGAATGGAAACCGCCGGAGAATTCTGGCCAGACTGATTAGATTTCACAACCGAAAGGCTTGTGAGTAGCCAGTCCCATGTTAATTCATTTATTGTCAGGTGTACCGAGGTACAGTGAAAAGTATTTTTCTGCGAGCAGCTCATCAAGTACATGAAAAGAAAAGGAAACAAAAGAAAATACATAATAGGGCAACTCAAGGTACAAGGTGCCGATCTGCCTGCCCTTTCGATAGGACACATATCCTGGATATTTAGATCTCAGCCCTGATCCCCTTGCAGCCCCGTCTCTGTGATGCCCACAACATCGTACTGGCCAATTTCACTGTACGCAACAAGCTCATCTACCTTTTTCCGTATACTGCGCGCATTAAGGCACAACACCCTCAATCCTGCATTGACCGCCCCATTCTCATAGTTGTCAACTTTTTTTTGCTCTGCTTGAAGTTGAATTGCTGCTGGTTTCTATTTTTTTTAATGTATTTTATTACAAACGTGTATCAAAACAGGTTACAGCAAATAAACACCCCGGGAAACATACTTCCCAACAATCAATTATACAGTCTGAACAGGTTTGTCCCCTTTTTCACCCCCTCCCTCCCCCGCGACGAACAGCTCCTCAAATACGGTCACAAACATCCCCTACCTTTCCTCAAACCCCCCTGAAGAGCCCCTTAATCCTGCTGCTTTCTATACTCTCTGCTCTATTACGTATCAATCATAGAATTTGGCCCATTGAGTCTGCACCGGCCCTTGGAAAGAGCACCCTACTTAAGCCCATGCCTTCACCCTATCGCGTAACCCAGCAACCCCACTTAACCTTTTGGGCACTAAGGGGCAATTTAGCGTGGCCAATCCACATCTTTGTAGTGTGGGAGGAAACCGGAGCACTGTCTAACCACTGTGCCACCCGTGATGGTGACCGACATGCGTTTGGTAGGTGCTGCCTGTGAATCCTTGGTGAGTTGCTGCAGTGCATTTTCTGGAAGGTACACACGGCTGCCAACGTGCTTCGGTGGTGGATGGGGTGTTCAAGCCAGCTGCATCGTCCTGCTTCATACTTAAAGAAACAAAAACCTCGGGCTGGATTCTCCGCTCCCTGACGGGGCGGAGAGTCCGTTTTGACGCCAATATCGGGAGCGGTGCCACTTTTGTATTCTCCGCCCCCTGGAAAGCGGCGTACTCTCGGAGTACGGCCGCGCCGATTGCCCACGGCCTCAGGCCCGCTCCGCCATGCTCCGTCCCCGGCCGGCCGGGTTACGTGCGCTCACACCGCCCGGGAACCTCGCGTGGCGGCTGCGGACTCGGTCCGCGGGGCAGGGGAGGCTGGGGGCATTGTGGGCGGGCGGTCCAGGGTGGGCGAGCGGCCGAAGGGGGGCACTACCTTGGTGGTCCGAGTCCGTCATTAAGCAGAGCGCGGCCGCTGCGGGCCAACGCCGTGCGCATGCGCGGCCACGGGACCGGAAATGCTCAGGGCCGTATCGGCAGCTAGAGCTGCGAGCTCTACGCTGCCTCCCGGATCGCCCCCAGCAAAACGGGGAATCGGTGGCTGTTTTCCGTCAGTTTTCCTGACGTTCTGCCTGTCTTTATCAGCCTTTCTTTACTGTCTCTTTTCTTCCTTTTTTTTGCCTCTCCTTTATTCTCTCTTTTCCTGTTTTACTCATTCTTCCTTTTTCTGCATCACATTTCTCCCCCTCTCAAACTGTCTCTCTCTCTCTATTCTCTGTCTCTCTAATTCATTCTCTTTCTCATTGTCTTCATCCTTCGTCCCCTCTATCTCTCTCTCATGTTTTCATCTATTTATCTGTCTCGCTCTTTCTCTCTTATCTCCCCTCCCCCCGCTCTTTTGCTCCACTTGTCTGTTGCACCTTTCATTTCAATGTGAAATGAAATGAAAATCGCCTTGGTCTGCTTTCAAAGCCAGCGATTTAGCCCTGTGCTAAACAGCTCCTTTATTGGCCAGTTTTGGCCAATACTCCGTTTCTCCTTTTCTCCCTCCTCTTTATACCTCTCTAACTCGCTCTCTCTTCTTCCTTCCACTCTCACCCTATTCGGAGTCTCTATTTTTTTCACTATTTCTCCTCCTGATTCTCTGTCTCTGTTTTTTCTGTCTATTTATGTGTTTCCTCCTCTCTCACTTAATCTTTCAACCTCTCTACAGTCTTTCTGTCTCCCTTTCTGTTTACCCCACTTTCTCTCCACACTCTGTGTCTCTCGATACCTATCTCTGTCTCTCCCTCCCTCTGTCTCACCCTATCTCGGTGTCACTGTCTCTCAGTCCCTATCTGTCTCTTTCCCCTCTGTCTCTCCCTATCTCGGTGTCACTGTCTCTCGGTCCCTATCTCTGTCTCTCTCTCCCTATCTCGGTGTCACTGTCTCTCAGTCCCTATCTGTCTCTTACCCCTCTGTCTCTCTCTCTATCTCGGTGTCACTGTCTCTCGGTCCCTATCTGTCTCTTCCCCCTCTGTCTGCCTCTTTGTCTCTCCCTTCTCTATGTCCCCACTTCTGCCCTTCACCCTCTCTATTTCTCCCTCCTGTGTCACTCTCTCTCTATTTCTGTCTCTCCTCCTCTCTGCCTGTTTCTTTGTCCCTTCATCTTTTTGTGTCTCCCTGACTCTCTCTCTCTCTCTCACTCTAATACTCACACTCTCTCACTCTCTCTCGTTGTCACTCTTTACCCCTTTCTCTCACACTCTGCTTTGCTCTCTCTCTCTCTCTCCCTCTCACACTCTCACCCTCTCACTCTCACTACCCCTCTTTACCCCATCTCTCATTCTCTCACATACTGTCTTTCTTTTTCTCTCTTACTCTCTTGATGTCCCTCTTCACCTCTATCTCACACACTCTCCTTTGCTGTCTCTCACTCTCTCCCTCACTGTCTCTCTATCTCTCGCTCTCTCCCTCACTGTCTCTCTATCTCACTCTCTCCCTCACTGTCTCTCTATCTCTCCCTCACTGTCTCTCTATCTCTCACTCTCTTCCTCACTGTCTCTCTATCTCGCTCTCTCCCTCTGTCTCTCTATCTCACTCTCTCCCTCACTGTCTCTATCTCTCGCTCTCTCCCTCACTGTCTCTCTATCACACTCTCTCCCTCACTGTCTCTCTTTCTCTTCCTCTCTCCCTCACTGTCTCTCTATCTCTCCCTCTCTCCCTCACTGTCCCTCTATCTCTCGCTCTCTCCCTCACTGTCTCTCTATCTCACTCTCTCTCCCTCACTGTCTCTCTATCTCTCACTCTCTCCCTCACTGTCTCTCTATCTCTCCCTCTCTCCCTCACTGTCCCTCTATCTCTCGCTCTCTCCCTCACTGTCTCTCTATCTCACTCTCCCTCCCTCACTGTCTCTCTATCTCTCACTCTCTCCCTCACTGTCTCTCTATCTCTCGCGCTCTCCCTCACTGTCTCTCTATCTCTCCCTCTCTCCCTCACTGTCCCTCTATCTCTCGCTCTCTCCCTCACTGTCTCTCTATCTCACTCTCTCCCTCACTGTCTCTCTATCTCACTCTCTCCCTCACTGTCTCTCTATCTCACTCTCTCCCTCACTGTCTCTCTATCTCACTCTCTCCCTCACTGTCTCTCTATCTCACTCTCTCCCTCACTGTCTCTCTATCTCACTCTCTCTCCCTCACTGTCCCTCTATCTCTCGCTCTCTCCCTCACTGTCTCTCTATCTCACTCTCTCCCTCACTGTCTCTCTATCTCACCCTCCCCCTCACTGTCTCTCTATCTCACTCTCTCTCCCTCACTGTCTCTCTATCTCTCCCTCTCTCCCTCACTGTCTCTCTATCTCTCACTCTCTCCCTCACTGTCTCTCTATCTCTCGCGCTCTCCCTCACTGTCTCTCTATCTCTCCCTCTCTCCCTCACTGTCCCTCTATCTCTCCCTCGCTCCCTCACTGTCTCTCTATCTCACTCTCTCTCCCTCACTGTCTCTCTATCTCTCGCTCTCTCCCTCACTGTCTCTCTATCTCTCGCTCTCTCCCTCACTGTCTCTCTATCTCACTCTCTCTCCCTCACTGTCTCTCTATCTCTCCCTATCTCCCTCACTGTCTCTCTATCTCACTCTCTCTCCCTCACTGTCTCTCTATCTCACTCTCTCCCTCACTGTCTCTCTTTCTCTCCCTCTCTCCCTCACTGTCTCTCTATCTCACTCTCTCCCTCACTGTCTCTCTATCTCACTCTCTCCCTCACTGTCTCTCTATCTCTCCCTCTCTCCCTCACTGTCTCTCTATCTCACTCTCTCTCCCTCACTGTCTCTCTATCTCTCCCTCTGTCCCTCACTGTCTCTCTATCTCACTCTCTCTCCCTCACTGTCTCTCTATCTCTCCCTCTGTCCCTCACTGTCTCTCTATCTCACTCTCTCTCCCTCACTGTCTCTCTATCTCTCCCTCTCTCCCTCACTGTCTCTCTATCTCTCCCTCACTGTCTCTCTATCTCTCCCTCTCTCCCTCACTGTATCTCTATCTCTCCCTCACTGTCCTCTATCTCACTCTCTCCCTCACTGTCCCTGTATCTCACTCTCTCCCTCACTGTCTCTCTATCTCTCACTCTCTCCCTCACTGTCTCTCTATCTCACTCTCTCTCCCTCACTGTCTCTCTATCTCTCACTCTCTCCCTCACTGTCTCTCTATCTCTCCCTCTCTCCCTCACTGTCTCTCTATCTCTCCCTCACTGTCTCTCTATCTCTCCCTCTCTCCCTCACTGTATCTCTATCTCTCCCTCACTGTCCTCTATCTCACTCTCTCCCTCACTGTCCCTGTATCTCACTCTCTCCCTCACTGTCTCTCTATCTCTCACTCTCTCCCTCACTGTCTCTCTATCTCACTCTCTCTCCCTCACTGTCTCTCTATCTCTCACTCTCTCCCTCACTGTCTCTCTATCTCTCGCTCTCTCCCTCACTGTCTCTCTATCTCACTCTCTCTCCCTCACTGTCTCTCTATCTCTCCCTCACTGTCCCTCTATCTCTCACTCTCTCCCTCACTGTCTCTCTATCTCTCGCTCTCTCCCTCACTGTCTCTCTATCTCACTCTCTCCCTCACTGTCTCACTATCTCTCCCTCTCTCCCTCACTGTATCTCTATCTCTCCCTCACTGTCCTCTATCTCACTCTCTCCCTCACTGTCTCTCTATCTCTCACTCTCTCCCTCACTGTCTCTCTATCTCACTCTCTCTCCCTCACTGTCTCTCTATCTCTCACTCTCTCCCTCACTGTCTCTCTATCTCTCGCTCTCTCCCTCACTGTCTCTCTATCTCACTCTCTCCCTCACTGTCTCACTATCTCTCCCTCTCTCCCTCACTGTATCTCTATCTCTCACTCTCTCCTTCACTGTCTCTCTATCTCACTCTCTCCCTCACTGTCTCACTATCTCTCCCTCTCTCCCTCACTGTATCTCTATCTCTCCCTCACTGTCCTCTATCTCACTCTCTCCCTCACTGTCCCTGTATCTCACTCTCTCCCTCACTGTCTCTCTATCTCTCACTGTCTCCCTCACTGTCTCTCTATCTCACTCTCTCTCCCTCACTGTCTCTCTATCTCCCTCACTGTCCCTCTATCTCTCACTCTCTCCCTCACTGTCTCTCTATCTCACTCTCTCTCCCTCACTGTCTCTCTATCTCACTCTCTCCCTCACTGTCTCTCTATCTCTCCCTCTCTCCCTCACTGTCTCTCTATCTAACTCTCTCTCCCTCACTGTCTCACTATCTCTCCCTCTCTCCCTCACTGTATCTCTATCTCTCCCTCACTGTCCTCTATCTCACTCTCTCCCTCACTGTCCCTGTATCTCACTCTCTCCCTCACTGTCTCTCTATCTCTCACTCTCTCCCTCACTGTCTCTCTATCTCTCCCTCACTGTCCCTCTATCTCACTCTCTCTCCCTCACTGTCTCTCTATCTCTCGCTCTCTCCCTCACTGTCTCTCTATCTCACTCTCTCTCCCTCACTGTCTCTCTATCTCTCCCTCACTGTCTCTCTATCTCTCCCTCTCTCCCTCACTGTCTCTCTATCTCTCCCTCACTGTCCCTCTATCTCTCACTCTCTCCCTCACTGTCTCTCTATCTCACTCTCTCCCTCACTGTCTCACTATCTCTCCCTCTCTCCCTCACTGTATTTCTATCTCTCCCTCACTGTCCTCTATCTCACTCTCTCCCTCACTGTCCCTGTATCTCACTCTCTCCCTCACTGTCTCTCTATCTCACTCTCCCTCACTGTCTCTCTATCTCTCCCTCTCTCCCTCACTGTCTCTCTATCTCTCCCTCACTGTCTCTCTATCTCTCCCTCTCTCCCTCACTGTCTCTCTATCTCTCCCTCACTGTCCCTCTATCTCTCACTCTCTCCCTCACTGTCTCTCTATCTCTCGCTCTCTCCCTCACTGTCTCTCTATCTCACTCTCTCCCTCACTGTCTCACTATCTCTCCCTCTCTCCCTCACTGTATCTCTATCTCTCCCTCACTGTCCTCTATCTCACTCTCTCCCTCACTGTCCCTGTATCTCACTCTCTCCCTCACTGTCTCTCTATCTCTCACTCTCTCCCTCACTGTCTCTCTATCTCACTCTCTCTCCCTCACTGTCTCTCTATCTCCCTCTCTCCCTCACTGTCTCTCTATCTCTCACTCTCTCCCTCACTGACTCTCTATCTCACTCTCTCCCTCACTGTCTCTCTATCTCTTCCTCTCTCCCTCACTGTCTCTCTATCTCACTCTCTCCCTCACTGTCTCTCTATCTCTCCCTCTCTCCCTCACTGTATCTCTATCTCTCCCTCTCTCCCTCACTGTCTCTCTATCTCTCACACTCGCCCTCAGTGTCTCTCTATCTCTCCCTCTGTCCCTCACTGTCTCTCTATCTCACTCTCTCTCCCTCACTGTCTCTCTATCTCTCCCTCTCTCCCTCACTGTCTCTCTATCTCTCCCTCACTGTCTCTCTATCTCTCCCTCTCTCCCTCACTGTCTCTCTATCTCTCCCTCACTGTCCCTCTATCTCTCACTCTCTCCCTCACTGTCTCTCTATCTCTCGCTCTCTCCCTCACTGTCTCTCTATCTCACTCTCTCCCTCACTGTCTCACTATCTCTCCCTCTCTCCCTCACTGTATCTCTATCTCTCCCTCACTGTCCTCTATCTCCCTCTCTCCCTCACTGTCCCTGTATCTCACTCTCTCCCTCACTGTCTCTCTATCTCTTCCTCTCTCCCTCACTGTCTCTCTATCTCACTCTCTCCCTCACTGTCTCTCTATCTCTCCCTCTCTCCCTCACTGTCTCTCTATCTCTCACACTCGCCCTCACTGTCTCTCTTTACCTCTATCTCTCCCATCTCCCTCACTGTCTCTCTCTATCCCGTTCTCTCCCTCACTGTCTCCGCTCTATCTCTCCCCTTCCTTGCCTTTTTCCTCTTTGCCTCCACATCTTAGGACTCTCTCTGCCTCTTTCCCTCCCTCTCTCTTTCTTACTCTCTCTGTCTCCCCACGGTTTGTGTGTCTCGCTCTGTCTCCTCCTCTCTCTCAGGCGCTGCCCCCTCACCCTTTGTTTGCTCTGTGTTGAGGCTGGAGATGAAAGGGTTAATCGCCAGATCACGCAGACAGAATCACCCTCCCATTTTCTGTCTGTGTCTGTGAGACTGACAGTGTGATAGTGTGTGTACAGCCTGTTGGATCTGGATTGTCTGTGAGGCTGAGTGTAACAGTATGTTCACAGCCTGTTATATCTGCGATTGTGTGTGTCTGTGAGACTGACAGTGTGACAGTGTTTGCAGGCTGTTATATCTGTGATTGTGTGTGTCTGTCAGGCTGACAGTTTGACAGTGTGTGCAGGCTGTTAGATCTGGGATTGTGTGTGTCTGTCAGGCTGACAGTTTGACAGTGTTTGCAGGCTGTTAGATCTGGGATTGTGTGTGTGTCAGATTGACAGTGCGACAGTGTTTGCAGGCTGTTAGATTTGGGATTGTGTGTGTAACAGCCAGGCAATGTGAAGAATGACAAAACAAATGTGATGCACGATCAATGACCACTAAAGCGAGGTTGTAGTCCAACTGAAGGCTTTAATAAGCTAGATGTTTCCCCCAGCAGCTCAGGTACAGAATGAAGGCTGCTGGGGCGGCACGGGCTCTTATACCCCGCCTAGCAGGGCAGAGCTACCGTACATCTTGACCAATAAGAAGCATACAGTTTCAACCATTGGTGCTCCAGCATTACCAGTTACCGTAATACCTCTACTACCACAAAATGTTGTCAACGTTTTGGCAAAAAAGTAAAGATAGTCACAATCACCCGAAAGAGGAACCTCTCGCAACAAATGCAGAACGTGCCAGTGACCAGAGGAATTTACAGCAGTGATCTTAGTGACATGAATGAGACAGGTTATCTTTGGTTTCTAGGTTGTCCCCCAGAGTTGCTATATTTAACCCTGTGCTGCACCTGTTCTGGGCGTGTTTGTTGGGGACAGTGTAGAGGGAGTTTTACTCTGTATCTAACCCCGTGCTGTACCTGTCCTGGGAGTGTTTGACAGGGACAATGTAACAAGAGCTTTACTCTGTACGTAACCCCGTGCTGTACCTGTCCTGGGAGTGTTTGATGGGGACACTGTAGAGGGAGCTTTACTCTGTATCTAACCCCGTGCTGTACCTGTCCTGGGAGTGTTTGATGGGGACACTGTAGAGGGAGCTTTACTCTGTATCTAACCCCGTGCTGTACCTGTCCTGGGAGTGTTTGATGGGGACAGTGTAGAGGGAGCTTTACTCTGTATCTAACTCCGTGCAGCACCTGCCCTGGGAGTGTTTGATGGGGACAGTGTAGAGGGAGCTTTACTTTGTATCCAACCCCATGCTGTACCTGTCCTGGGAGTGTTTGATGGGGACAGTGTAGAGGGAGCTTTACTTTGTATCCAACCCCATGCTGTACCTGTCCTGGGAGTGTTTGATGGGGACAGTGTAGAGGGAGCTTTACTCTGTATCTAACCCCATGCTGTACCTGTCCTGGGAGTGTTTGATGGGGACAGTGTAGAGGGAGCTTTACTTTGTATCCAACCCCATGCTGTACCTGTCCTGGGAGTGTTTGATGGGGACAGTGTAGAGGGAGCTTTACTCTGTATCTAACCCCGTGCTGTACCTGTCCTGGGAGTGTTTGATGGGGACAGTGTAGAGGGAGCTTTACTCTGTATCTAACTCCGTGCAGCACCTGCCCTGGGAGTGTTTGATGGGGACAGTGTAGAGGGAGCTTTACTCTCTATCTAACCCCGTGCAGCACCTGCCCTGGGAGTGTTTGATGGGGACAGTGTAGAGGGAGCTTTACTCTGTATCTAACCCCGTGCTGTACCTGTCCTGGGAGTGTTTGATGGGGACAGTGTAGAGGGAGCTTTACTCTGTATCTAACCCTGTGCTGTACTTGTCCTGGGAGTGTTTGATGGGTACAGTGTAGGGGGAGCTTTACTCTGTATCTAACCCCGTACTGCACCTGTCCTGGGAGTGTTTGATGGGGACAGTGTAAAGGGAGCTTTACTCTGTACCTAACACTGTGCTGTACCTGTTCTGGGAGTGTTTGATGGGGACAGTGTAGAGGGAGCTTTACTCTGTATCTAACCCCGTGTTGTACCTGTCCTCGGAGTGTTTGATGGGGACACTGTAGAGGGAGCTTTACTCAGTATCTAACCCCGTGCTGGTCCTGTCCTGGGAGTGTTTGATGGGGACACTGTAGAGGGAGCTTTACTCTGTATCTAACCCCGTGCTGTACCTGTCCTGGGAGTGTTTGATGGGGACAGTGTAGAGGGAGCTTTACTCTGTATCTAACCCTGTGCTGTACCTGTCCTGGGAGTGTTTGATGGGGATAGTGTAGAGGGAGCTTTACTCTGTATCTAACCCTGTGCTGTACCTGTCCTGGGAGTGTTTGATTTGGACAGTGTAGAGGGAGCTTTACTCTGTATCTAACCCTGTGCTGTACCTGTCCTGGGAGTGTTTGATGGGGACAGTGTAGAGGGAGCTTTACTCTGTATCTAACCCTGTGCTGTACCTGTCCTGGGAGTGTTTGATGGGGACAGTGTAGAGGGAGCTTTACTCTGTATCTAACCCTGTGCTGTACCTGTCCTGGGAGTGTTTGATGGGGACAGTGTAGAGGGAGCTTTACTCTGTATCTAACCCCGTGCTGTACCTGTCCTGGGAGTGTTTGATGGGGACAGTGTAGAGGGAGCTTTACTCTGTATCTAACCCCATACTGTACCTGTCCTGCGAGTGTTTGATGGGGACAGTGTAGAGGGAGCTTTACTCTGTATCTAACCCTGTGCTGTACCTGTCCTGGGAGTGTTTGATGGGGACAGTGTAGAGGGAGCTTTACTCTGTATCTAACCCTGTGCTGTACCTGTCCTGGGAGTGTTTGATGGGGACAGTGTAGAGGGAGCTTTACTCTGTATCTAACCCTGTGCTGTACCTGTCCTGGGAGTGTTTGATGGGGACAGTGTAGAGGGAGCTTTACTCTGTATCTAACCCTGTGCTGTACCTGTCCTGGGAGTGTTTGATGGGGACAGTGTAGAGGGAGCTTTACTCTGTATATAACCCTGCGCTGTACTTGTCCTGGGAGTGTTTGATGGGGACAGTGTAGAGGGAGCTTTACTCTGTATCTAACCCCGTGCTGTACCCAGTTTACTTGTCCGTCACACTGACACTCTGATGCTTGGAACAGAATTTGATGATTCTGCCAATTTGACGAGTGAACTCGATTAATCTAAAGCTACTGATTGTTTGGCTGACCCCTGCTCTTGTTGGAGTTTCCAATCGCTGTTTGTAGTTTAACTTGGACCATCCCATTGCTGGTGACAGTGCCAGGCAGGGAATGTCCGTAGTTTGACGACAGTGAGTGACGGCTGATCCACCAAAGGCAGCTGCCAGCCCCCGTTCACAGGCTCTCGGAGTAGGTGTGTCTGGGCTATCCTCTGCGGCTCATTACTGGCTGCTCTCGCTCTCCTATCACTGTTCGGTTGTCCGTAACACAGCAGAGGAAGTGTGTCTTTGTTGCCTGTCGCTGCCACCACTCCCCCACAGCCTTGGCCAGCGTAGGCTGCCCCAGCCTTGGCAGTGCAGCCGGAACCAGACTGGTTTGATCAGAGACCCCTGATTCCCCGCCCTGGGAAAAGGGGTGGATAAAAGAGCCGGAAGCGGAGTGGGTGCTCATGGAGGAGGGCTCCTGCAGAGGGACCTCCATCCGGGCCCTAGCCACGGCGGCACTCCCATCCCCACCAAATAAATATTCAGCAACTCAGTACCGATAGCAAGACTCCGGTCATGGAAACAACTGCAACAGCGGTTCGGGCTGACTGAGATAGTCCCCATCTGTAACAACCACTGGTTTACACCAGCGACAATGGACGCCACCTTCAAAAGGTGGAGACAGAATGTGGGGACATTGACAGCTAGGGACTTTTACACTGTCAACAGACTGACAATGTTCGAGGAACTGACAGAGAAGTTCCAGCTGATCGGGACAAACTAAGATTCATGCAGATCAAAAAGTTCTTACGCAGGGGAAGGAGGACATACCCATGTCCACCACAATAATCACTGCTTCTGGACGTGGACATCCTAGGGAAGGGGGATTGCGACGACATGTATGGTTGACCACTAAGGAGGGCTAACACCCAATTGGACAAGACAAGGAGGAAGTGGGAGGAGGGCTTGGGGTTCGAAATAGGGTGGGGACTCTGGAGTGAAGCACTGCACAGGGTCAACTCCACCTCCACATGCGTAATGCAGCTAAAAGTGGGACATAGAGCTCACTTAACTCGAACCCAAATAAGCAGGTGGTTGTGGGAGGTGGAGGACAGATGCGAATGGTGCCAAGGAGACCCGGCCATCCACGCCCACATGTTCTGGTCTTGCCCCAGACTTGCGGGGTACTGGACAGCCTTCTTCCAGGCAATGTCCAAAGTGGTGGGATGAGGGCGGAGCCATGCCGAGAGTGACAGTCTTCGGGGTATCAGAACAGCCAGATCGCTCCATGGGGAGGAGGGCAGACACCCTTGCCTTTGCCTCCCTAATTGCCTGCTGGAGAATCCTGCTCGGCTGGCTGTCAGCAGCACCGCCCAAAACTGCAGCCTGGCTGTCCGACCTCTCGGAATCTCTCCAAATGGAAACAATTAAATCCGCCATCCGAGGGCCGGAAGAAGGCTGCCACAAAACGTGGGAGCCATTCACCCTGTTTGTAGCTGGTAGCCAATAAGCCAAAGGAAGGAAGAGGGTAGTCGTGGCACAAGAAGAAGTGGAGGGAAGGAGAGGGGAGGGAACAAGGAGGCAGAGAACCCAACCATGCCCAGCAAATAGCAGAATACATGGCGTCATGCCAACCCAATTGGAGCAGGCGAGGGAAGAAGGCATGCCAGACAGTCAGAGGGGGAGGGGGTTCAGGAAGGAAAGGGGGAGAGGGGAGCAGGTGACCCAGTCAGAACCAAACGCCAAACAGAAAACAAAAAACAAGACCGTAAATAACGTAAGACAACTGATGCAAATAACAGAAGACAACCGAGCTGTAAATATATATCTTTATTTTAATTTTATTTTCAGATGTATGTCCAAGCTTACCTTTTGTTCTGTATATTAAAAAAAACCCTCAATAAGAACATTTAAATAAAAAACAATTTTTGGAATGCTCTGAGATCGTGTTAGGTGCTATATCAGTGCAAGTCCCTCTTTCCTTCATTCTGTCTTTCTTTCCTTCGCCCTTCACCGCGGGCCCTGCAGACCGTCACGGTGTCGAATGCTCGACCTCCAGCTCGGTGCTGGACCAGCACACGGGGCCAAAGGAGGTGTTTTAAAAACAGTTTGTGTGCACAGCAGCCATGTGAGCTCACAGCTTTCATATATTTGGTGTTTCGCCTCGCAATGCTGAGCGTGAGAAGGATTTTATTCATCCATTAAAATTGCTGCTTGAGATCGCTTTTCCAGCGCCACACTCTTTCCAATGTCATCATGTGAGCAGGAGAGGCAGCTGGGGGCTCAGTGGGAGGGAGTGCCAGGGTTCAGAGAGGCAGGAATAGCCGACTGTGGAGACAGCCTGACACCGTGTGTGGTGCATTCACAATGCCAGGCCGCAGCACCTCATCGGCAAGCACAGCGGCACAAACAGCATCACTCTCCACCTATTCACCAACTCTCTCCCCCTCTCTCTCCATCCGTTCACTCTTCACCAACTCTAACTCCCTCGCTCACCATCCATTCTCTCTCCACCTCTTCACCAACTCTCTCCCCCTCTCTCTCTCCATCCATTCATTCACTGTCCACCTCTTCACCAACTCTCTCTCCTTTCCCCATCCGTTCACACTCTGTCTCTTCACCAATTCTCTCCCTCTCTCTCTATCCGTGCACTCTCCAGCTCTTCACCAACTCCCTCTCTCTATCCGTTCACACTTCACCTCTCCACTTCTTCACCAACTATCTCTCCCCTTCTCTCCAACCATTCACTCTCCATCCACTCACTCAAAGAACAAAGAAAAGTACAGCACAGGAACAGGCCCTTCGGCCCTCCAAGCCTGCGCCGACCATGCTGCCCGTCGAAACTAAAATCTTACACACTTCCGGGGTCCGTATCCCTCTATTCCCATCCTATTCATGTATTTGTCAAGATGCCCCTTAAATGTCACTATCGTCCCTGCTTCCACCACCTCCTCCGGTACCGAGTTCCAGGCACCCACTACCCTCTGTGTAAAAAAACTTAACTCGTACATCTCCTCTAAACTTTGCCACTCGCACCTTAAACCTATGCCCCCTAGTAATTGACCCCTCTACCCTGGGGAAAAGCCTCTGACTATCCACTCTGTCTATGCCTCTCATAATTTTGTAGGCCTCTATCAGGTCACCCCTCAACCTCCTTCGTTCCAGTGAGAAGAAACCGAGTTTATTCAACCGCTCCTCATAGCTAATGCCCTCCATACCAGGTAAAATCCTGGTAAATCTCTTCTGCAGCCTCTCCAAATCCTCCACATCCTTCTGGTAGTGTGGCGACCAGAATTGAATACTATACAAATGCCTCCTTTTTCTTTTTGACGAGGCCTACAATATCTTTCATTATCCAAGGATCCTGAAAATTGCCGTATTTATCCTTCTTCCTCACAGGAACATGCCGGTCCTGAATTCCTTTCAACTGACATTTGAAAGCCTCCCACATGTCAGATGTTGATTCACCTTCAAACTACCGCCCCCAATCTATGTTCTTCAGTTCCCGCCTAATATTGTTATAATTAGCCTTCCTCCAATTTAGCACATTCACCCTAGGACCACTCTTATCCTGTCCACCAGCACTTTAAAACTTACTGAATTGTGGTCAGTTCTCGAAATGCTCGCCTACTGAAACTTCTGTCACCTGGCCGGGCTCATTCTCCAATACCAGGTCCAGTACAGCCCCTTCCCTAATTGGACTATCTACATCTTGTTTTAAGAAGCCCTCCTGGATGCTCCTTGCAAACTCTGCCCCATCCAAGCCCCTAGCACTAAGTGAGTCCCAGCCAATATTGGTGGAGTTAAAGTCTCCCATCACAACAACCCTGTTGCTTTTACTCCTTTCTAAAATCTGTCTACCTATCTGCTCCTCTATCTCCCGCTGGCTGTTGGGAGGCCTGTAGTAAACCCAGAACATTGTGACTGCACCCTTCTTATTTCTGATCTCTACCCATATAGCCTCGCTGCCCTCTGAGGTGTCCTCCCGCAGTATAGCTGTGATATTCTCCCTAACCAGTAGCGCAACTCCTCCACCCCTTTTACATCCCCCTCTAACCCGCCTGAAACATCTAAATCCTGGAATGTTTAGCTGCCAATCTTGCCCTTCCCTCAACCAGGTCTCTGTAATGGCAACAACATCATAGTTCCAAGTACTAATCCAAGCTGTAAGTTCATCTGCCTTACCTCTTCATCGATTTCCCTCTCTCTTTCTCCATCTGTTCACTCTCTATCTCTTCACCTCTTCACCACCTCTGTCTCCCTTTCTCTCCATCTATTCACTCTACATCTCTCCAGTTCTTCACCAACTCCCTCTCATTCACTCTCTTACCCATTCGTTCACCCTCCCGCGCTACAGCTATTCACCAAATCTCTCTCCGTCTGTCTCTTCACCAACTCTCTCTCCTCCTCTGTCTCTTCACCAAATCTCTCTCCCTATGTCTCTTCACCAACTCTCTCTCCCTCTGTCTCTTCACCAACTCTCTCTCCCTCTGTCTCTTCACCAACTCTCTCTCCCTATGTTTCTTCACCAACTCTCTCTCCCTCTGTCTCTTCACGAACTCTCTCTCTCTCTCTGTCTCGTCACCAACTCTCTCCCTCTGTCTCTTCACAAACTGTCTTCTCCTCTATCTCTTCACCAACTCTCTCTCCCTCTCTCTCTTCACAAACTCTCTCCCCCCCCTCTCTCTTCACCAACTCTCTCTCTCTCTGTTCACCAACTCTCTCTCCATCTGCCTCTTCACCATCTCTCTCTCTCCCTCTGTCTCTTCACCAACTCTCTCGCTCCACCCGTCCACTCTCCCTCTCTCCACCTCTTCATCGATCTCCCTCTCTATCCATATGTTCTCTCTCCACCTCTTAACCAACTCCCTCTCTCTTCATTCTTTTATCCTCCTTTCGTCCTTTTCACTTACTCTCTCGGGCTATGGCCCCACACTCTCCCTCTTGGCCCTATTTCTCAGATTCTCCAAGTCTTCCTATCACTGCCCCTTTTCTTTCCATCTTTTCTTTCTTCTTATTCCTTCTTCGTGTCTCCTTCGCTCCAACTCCCTTCATTCCGATTTCTCCCTCTCTTGATTCTTCAGATGTCTACCATTTTTAACTGGAACATGTTACTGAGTTGGATGTTCAACCATGATCATAATGAATGGCGGGCAGGCTCGAAGGGGCGTTGGCCTCCTCCTCCTCCTCCTATTTTATATGTTTCTATGTTTTACTCATTGTGTAACTGTACATAGATCCTGCTTATTCAGCAGGGTAAGTGTTACTCACAGTGTAACTGTACATAGTTCCTGCTTATTCAGCAGGGTACGTATTATTCACTGTGTAACTGTACATAGTCCCTGATAATTCAGCAGGGTAAGGATTATTCACTCTGTAACTGTACATAGTCCCTGATAATACAGCAGGGTAAGGATTACTCACTGTGTAACTGTACATAGTCCCTGATAATCCAACAGGGTAAGTTTTATTCACTGTGTAACTGTACATAGTCCCTGATAATTCAGCAGGGTAAGGATTATTCACTGTGTAATTGTACATAGTCCCTGATAATTCAGGCGGGTAAGGATTACTCACTGTGTAACTGTACATAGTCCCTGATAATACAGCAGGGTAGGGATTACTCACTGTGGGTCGACCTCTGTGGCGACAGTTAGGAGAAGGTTGCTCATAAAGTAGTTGCCGCCATGGTCTTTATTTCTTGGGCTTTTTAACCTGGGCATCTTGGTTATCAAAACCGGCACATCATGTGAGATGAGGAATTTGGTGAAATCTATGAAGAAGGTTGGTGCCAAGAAGAATACAGGGGGTAATCATTGGACGGAGCCAGAAAGCTCTTGCAACTCAGCAGGAGGGAAGGTGGTGGACCCGACCCTGGGTGTGGTTGTTCACATCACGGTGGAAACACTGACTGGGGTGATGGCGCAGAAGTTTGCAAAACAGTTTGCGAAGCATTTTTATTTTTAAATTTAGAGTACCCAATTCATTGTTTCCAAGTAAGGGGCAATTTAGCGTGACCAATCCGCCTACCCTGCACGTCTTTGGGTTGTGGGGGCGAGATCCACGCAAACACGGGGGGAATGTGCAAACTCCACAGACAGTGACCCAGTTCCGGGATCGAACCTGGGACCTCAGCCCGGTGAGACAGCTGTGCTAACCACTGCGCCACCGTGCTGCCCTCTTTTGCGAAGCATTTTGATGGGCAGGGTGCTGTTAGAAACCCTTAAGCAGTCAATTGAGGCAGTACTTGGCCCGATTCGGGAGAAGCTGGAAAAACCTCAGAGGCGGTGAAGGATCAAGGAGAGGCGGTGAAGGGTGTGGAGGCAGCGTTGTCATGGCATGGCAATTGAATCACCTCATTAGGTCTACAGAATTATGAGGGGCATAGACAGAGTGGATAGTCAGAGGCTTTTCCCTAGGGTAGAGGGTCAATTACTAGGCGGCATAGGTTTAAGGTGCAAGGGGCAAGGTTTAGAGGAGATGTACGAGGCAAGTTTTTTTACACGAGTGTAATGGGTGCCTGGAACTCACTGCCGGAGGAGGTGGTGGAAGCAGGGACGATAGTGACGTTTAAGGGGCATCTTTACAAATACATGAATAGGGGGCAAAATTCTCCAGTATCGGCGCGATGCCTGCCGACCGGCGCCAAAAACGGCACTAATTAGTCCGGCATCGCACCGCCCCAAAGGTGCGGAATCCTCCGCATCTTGGGGGGCCGAGCCCTCACCTTGAGGAGCTAGGCCCACGCCAGACTGATTTCCGCCCCGCCAGCTGGCAGAAAAGGCCTTTGGTGCCCCGCCAGCTGGCGCGGAAATTACATTGCCGGGCGGCGCATGCGCGGGAGCGTTAGCGGCCGCTCACGGCATCCCCGCACATGCGCTGTGGAGGGAGTCTCTTCCGCCTCCGCCATGGTGGCGCCCATCGGGTACTCTGGCAAATGAGCCTCCGCGGGTGGTGCCTATTGGATACCACAGCTTCCAGGAGGCGATGCGGGTTCTGCAATGAATCGGGACTCGAGGTGGGAAGGAAGCATATCCAGATATACCAAGATGTCAGAACGGAGTTGGCGAAGCGGCGTGCGGCTTTCAATAAGGTAAAGTCAGCGCTATTCAGGAATGGAGTCGGGCTTGGAGTGGTGTACCAGGCGAGGCTGAGAGTGACTTTTTGGTCGATTGATCATTTTTTCAATATGGAGGAGGAGATGGAGGCTTTTGCCAAGGAGTACAGACTTGGATTTGATTAAATGGATTTGATTGGGACTTTGATGGGGACGGTTGGGAGGAGTTGGTTTGAGATGTGTTGCAGTTTGTATCCGTTCAATGTTTGGGATTGCTGGATTAGGGCAATGGAATGGGAAACATATGGCCACCGGGGTGGGGGGTGGGGGGGGGGGGGGATTTTAAGTATTGTAAGGGTGTTGGGGTTTGGTTGCTCATCCGTAGCTGGTATGGGCTGGGAGGCGTGTTTCTTCTTTGTTCTTTGAGTATACACCCTGGGGGGGGGGGGGGGGGGGGGGGGGCGCTACCTTTGCTAGCTGTAAAGTGTCAGCTAGGGAACGGGGGTGAAGTGGGCAGAGGGGCCGTGACTTGTTGGACCTGCTTAAGCAAGGTTCTGTGAACGTAGCTTATTTGTTTGCTGTGGGAGTGGGGGCGAGGAGGAAGTCATTTCTCTGGAAAGCTTTTTTCAGGTTTATGGAGGGAAGGGGTGGAGGGGTAGGGATCTGAAATGAAAATCGCTTATTGTCACGAGTCGGCTTCAATGAAGTTACTGTGAAAAGCCCCTAGTCGCCACGTACCGGCGCCTGTTCGGGGAGGCAGGTACGGGAATTTAACCGTGCTGCTGGCCTGCCTTGGTCTGCTTTCAAAGCCAGCGATTTAGCCCAGTGTGCTAAACCCTCTGACTGAGACTAAGGGCGATCCTGAGGTGGGATTGGTGACTGCCATGGGTGGGTCCTGTGCCCGGACCTACTGGAGGTGGTGACCTCTGTGCTCTATCTTTCAGAGTTAGAACATAGAACATACAGTGCAGAAGGAGTCCATTCGGCCCATTGGGTCTGCACCGACCCACTTAAGCCCTCACTTCCACCCCATCCCCGTAACCCAATAACCCCTCCTAACCTTTTTTTTTGGTCACGAGGGGCAATTTGGCATGGCCAATCCGCCTAACCTGCACGTCTTTGGACTGTGGGAGGAAACCGGAGCACCCGGAGGAAACCCACGCAGACACTGGGAGAATGTGCAGACTCCGCACAGACAGTGGCCCAGCGGGGAATCGAACCTGGGACCCTGGCGCTGTGAAGCCACAGTGCTATCCACTTGTGCTACCGTGCTGACCACTTGGTCACAGTCAGTGGGTTGAGGGGGGGGGGGTTGTGTTGGTGTGTGGGTGTTTGGGATTGTTTGCAAATTGTGCACTTTTTGTATTTTTTAGGTATAGAATGATAATATTTAAATAAAAGATTACTCACTGTGTAACTATACATCGGGTGCGGTCTATCCAAATGGAACAGTGCCCCATAGCGCGATTAACAGGGCATTTCCTGGCCCTCGGAGCGCCGAAAAAGACCATGTCATTGAACAGCCATTTGGGTAGATCGGGGGCCTCAACGGGGAACGTACGGCCGAGGCTGCATTTAATCCCTTTTTCTGCACTGAGGAGGACTACATAGCCCCATAATTCAGAAAAGTAAGGATTATTCACGATGCATCTGCTCGTAATCTCTGATAATTCAGCAGGGTAAGGATTATGTATTGTGCATTGCAAAAAAAATAAATTTAGAATACCAAATTCTTAAAAAAAATATAATTAATGGGCAATTTTAACGTGGCCAGTCGCCCTACCCGGCACATCTTTTTGGGTTGTGAGGGTGAGACCCACGCAGTCACGGGAAGAATGGGCAAACTCCACACGGACAGTGATCTGGGGCCGGGATCGAACCCGGGTCCTCAGCGCCGTAGGCAGCAGTGCTAACCACTGTGCCACCGTGTCGCCCCTGGGATGACTCACTGTGTAAGTGTACGTAGTTCCTGTTTATTCAGCAGGGTAAGGATTACTCACTGTGGATAAATGTACATAGTTCCTGTTTATTCTGCAGGGTAGGGGTGACGCAGTGCGTCACCGTACACAGTCCCTGATTATTCAGCAGGCCCCACGTTGGGTGCCATTGTTTTTGGGCGTAACGGTGGCACAGTGGTTAGCACTGCAGCCTCACCAGGGACCCAGGTTCAATTCCGGCCTCGGGTTATTGTCTGTGTAGAGTTTGTACATTCTCCCTGTAGTTTCCTCCGGGTGCTACGGCTTCCTCCCACAGTCCATAGACATGCAGGTTAGGTGGATTGCCCATGGTAAATTAGTGTCCAGGGATGTGCAGGGTAGGTGGGGTTACGGGCATACGAGGGGAGTGGACCTAAGTTGAGTGCTCATTCGAAATGTCGGTGCAGCCTCGATGGGCCAAATGGCCTCCTTCTGCACTGTAGCGATTCAAGGATTCTATGAAGTCTCACGACATTGAATTAGTGATCATACAGTAGATTAAAGATTAATGCTGGCTGCTGGAGCACTGCAGGTGAACTGTTACAAAATATGAGTTCATTTTGCAAGGGTGATCAGATCACTCTGTGAGTGCAGACTCCACTTGTGTCACCACGAGGCTGGTCGATGACTGCTGGAGTGTCCCGGGGATATGAAGCGGGCTCTACATCCTGTGGATTCACTCCTCCTGCCGAGCATTAGATTCTGTCACAGATCAACATTTGAATCCATCTGACTGCAGCGATCTGCTTCAGTGTGAATTAAGCAGCTAATGAGAAGGAATATCCAGAATCCTAAAGACTGGATACTCTGGGGTTTGATACCTCAGAGGCTGTTTCCTCCCACTGCATCCGCTTCATTGGCCTCATTATTAAATCCCTGTTGATGAATTAGGAGGACGAGGGATACGTGCTGTGCATTGGCTTGTGAGACAGCAACAGAGAGTGAATTGTGGGCCCATCAATTGTCGCACCCAACGCCGGCACCTTCACACCACTGTACGTCTGAACAGAGAACGGTATCAGTTCCCCTTCTAAAGAGGGAGTCTCTCTCTTAGTATTCCTTCCAGAGTGGGAGCCTCTCTCCATCAGGGTGCCAGGTTCGATTCCCGGCTTCGATCACTGCCTGCGTGGCGTCTTCACGTTCTCCCCGTGTGTGCGTGGGTTTCCTCCGGGTGCTCCAGTTTCCTCCCACAGTCCAAAGATGTGCAGGTTGGGTGGATTGGCCATGATAAATTGCCCTCAGTGTCCAAAAAGGTGAGGTGGGGTGACTGGGTAACGGGGATAGGTTGGAAGTTGTGGGCTTAAGTGGGGTGCTCTTTCCGAGGGCCGGTGCAGAGCCGATGGGCCGAATGGCCTCCTTCTGCACTGTAAATTATAAATTCTATGATTCATTCCCCTTCTAAAGAGGGAGTCACTCTGTCAATATTCCTTCTAAACAGAGAGTCTCTGTCAGAATGACTTTTAAAACGAGATGTGAATATCTGTCTGTCTGCCTGTCCATCTGCACCTCCGTCTCTCATTATCTATTGCACTCTTCCTTTTGCTCATTTCTATCTATCTGACTGTCTGTCCGCCCTCCCTCCGTCTCTCTTTTTCTCTATGTCTGTCTATCTATCTGCATCGCTCACTCCCCTCTCTCTCTGTATTTACCTCATTTTTGATCTGTATTTTTAACCATCCATTTACCCAGTCGATTTTTAAAAACTTGACTAATGATGATTGACACATTTATTCACCTGTCTTTTTATTTCAGTCTGCAGTCTGCTCTATTCATCAATTTATTCTAACTGTTCATTCGTACCTCTTGTCACCTGTCTGTCTGTCTGCACATTCCTTCATTTCCCTCACCCCCCCCCCCATGTCTCTTCATCCCCAGCCAGCCCCACCCCTTCACATCCCCCTCTCCTTCCCGCCGCTCTGACTCACCAGTTGAGTACTCTTGATGTATCTGTTGTGTTATGTACTCTGGGATAACACAGGCTGCAACTCGATGCAGCTTTGACCAAAAGATACTCCAGACTTTGAAGGAAGTTCAATGTGATTTATTGAACCATTAGCACAGTTCTCTATGAGTTCGACTCTCCTGCTAATCTTGCTATTGTAACTCAGTCGAACGAACCAGTCTGCTCTAAGCCACGTGGTGGGTGTGATGCTTCTAATCTGCCCCTGTCCTACTCTCTAAGTGTCGCCTGTGGAAAGAGACAGAGCATGTGTGCCCTGTCCTTGTATATGGGTTGTGTAATGCCCCCTTGTGGTCGTGTCCTCTCTGGGTGTCTTGACTGTCCATTGGTCGTGTCCTATTCTATGTGTTCATTAGCTGTATGTCTGCATGCCATGACGTCTCTGGTGCTCCCTCTAGTTTACTTAGTCGTAGTGTATTTATATTAACCCCTTGTGTATTTACAGTGCTGCATATCACCACTGTATCCTTTCAGGCTGAGAAAGTGCTCAGCAGCCATCCCCCCCCCCCCACCCCCTTTTGGTTGGATAGGTGCGTGTGTGTTGAGGGGTGAGTGGGAGGACGGGTTGCTGTTCCCTTGGGATGTGACACTGCAGGCAAACATATGGTCTCCTGCGCCTGCTGGATTTATCCACCTGACTTAAGGCCAAGGGGGTGCGGAGGGGGCTGGCTTTTATTGTTATAGCCAGAAATTCTCTGTAGTCCTGAATCCTTACCCAGTCCCCCTGCTGTGGCCAGTGGGAGAAGGGGTGTGGGACTTGTGGCTTTATAAGAAAAAAGAATCATTTACAGAAGGACATGGGAATCGCTGACATTTATTGCCTATCCCTAAATTGCCCTTGAGAAGGAGGTGGGGAGCGCATATGGTGTAGGTACACCCACAGTGCTGTTAGGGAGGGAGTTCCAGATTGACCCAGCGACAGTGAAGGAACGGATGATATATTTCCAAGTCAAGATGCTGAGTGACTTAGGGAAGTTCCAGGTGATGGGGTTCCCAGGTACCTGCTGCTCTTGTCCTCTAGATGGTAGTTGTGGGTTTGGAAGGTGCTGTCTAAGGAAGGAACCTCGGTGAGTTCCTGCAGTGCATCTTGTAGATGGAATGCAAGACTGCTACTGTGCGTCACTGGTGGAGGGTTTGAACGTGGAAGGGGGAGCAATCAAGCGGGGCTGCTTTGTCCTGGTGTCGAACTTCTTGAGTGTTGTTGGAGCTGCATTCATCCAGGCAAGTGGAGAGTATTCCATGGGCAGCACGGTACACAGTGGTTAGCACAGCTGCTTCACAGCTCCAGAGTCCCAGGTTCGATTCCGGCTTGGGTCACTGTCTGTGTGGAGTCTGCACGTTCTCCCCGTGTCTGCGTGGGTTTCCTCCGGGTACTCCGGTTTCCTCCCACATTCCAAAGATGTGCAGGTTAGGTGGATTGGCCATGCTAAATTGCCCCTTAGTGTCCAATACGTTAGGTGGGGTTACTGGGTTACGGGGTGGAGGTGTGGGCTTTCCAAGGGCCGGGCAGATTCAATGGGCCAAATGGCCTCCTTCTGCACTGTAAGTTCTATGATTATACTCCTGATTTGTATCATGTAGGTGGTGGACAAGCTTTGGGAGTCAGGAGGTGAGTTACTCACTGCAGGATTCCTAGCATCTGACCTGCTCTGATAGCCACAGTATTATATGACATGAGTCAAACCAGGGTTTCTCAGTGTGAGAGACTAAGGACTAATATTGAATGGGTACTGGTTTAGTAAATCCTTCCATCCAGGCTCCCAGTGGCAAAACTTTACCCCAAGGATATACTTTGTTCATGAAACTTAAAAAAGTGTAAAACATGAAAGTTCGAATGTAACTTTACAGAACTGTCTGTGTGGAGTTTGCACTTGCCCCCCGGGTCCGCGTGGGTTTCCTCCGGGGGCTCCAGTTTCCTCCCACAGTCCAAAGGCATGCAGGTTAGGTGGATTGGTCATGCTGACGTGCCCCTTAGTTTCCAAAGGTGTGCAGGTTAGGTTGAGTTACAGGCATAGGGCAGGGGTTGGGCCCAGGTAGGGTGTTCTTTCAGAGGGTCGCTGGAGACTCGATGGGCCGGATAGCCTCCTTTTGCATTGCGGGAAGTTCTAAGGCGCAAAACCAAATCAGTTTCTTCCAATATTGTGTGTTACTCATCACACTTAAAATTACAGTTAATATTTACAATACTCATTACATGTCAAGCATACAGGGCGGTATTCTCCGATGCCCTACGCCGATATCGTAATGGGCGATTGGGCGGAGAATCCACTCCGAAGCCCGAATTGGGGCTGGTGGCGGTTTGACGCCGGTCGGCCATGCTCCGCCCCGTCGTAAGTGGCGTAATCGCACCGCGCGCCGTACCCGTTGCAACTGCATCGGCGCGTCATCGGCAGGCCCTCCCGCGATGATCCGCCCCCAATGGCCGGAGTTCCCGACCGAGCGGGGGACGTGTGGTCTCAGCGGTCGGGAACCCGGCATGGCGGCTGCGGACTGTGTCCAGCATCGCCACACTCGGCCGGGGGCCGGGAGGGGGGGGGGGGGGGGGGCTTCCGCGAAGGGCAGGGGAGGGTTGGCCTGTAGAGTCGCGAATGGTGGGTCGCGTCCGCGCACGGCCGACGTCAGGTTGTACGGCATGACCGCTGCAGGTCGTCAGCCGTGTGCATGTGCGGCCAAGGGCCCCGGCCATTTTCTGGCTGTTTTCGGCGCGTGAGCCGGGATTTTCACCCCGCGCCGCTGCTGGCTCCTCACCGGTCCCGGAACCGGTGAGGGTTCTGCGCTGATTTTCAGGTCGCACTTAGCCGCTGAAATGGAGAGTCCAGCCCACAGGCCGAGAGGGTTCTCTACAGCTCCCCTCTCCTCAGTTCACTGTGGCTGAAAGGCCTTCGACCTTCCCCCATTGGGCCTTTGCAGCAGCTGCCCCAAGCTGTCCCTCAGCACAGAGTCCTGGGCTTTGGAATATGACAGTCTGCAACACTCAATTGGGCAGAACTCTGCACTGGGCGAGCAACAGGTTTCGGACAGATCAAAGGGCGTCTTTCACGGAGTTGCTGACCCTCCATCAACAGCTGATGTTTGTCTCGGTGAGAGTCCCTGCGAACAGCCCATAGGGCACAGACTCCTGCGTCTCGGAGCTGCTCGGGATGAACCTCGACAAAACCACCTCGCCCCTCTCCAGACCTTCTTTGCAAAGGCGCGTTCCACAAGGCGGTGGACGATGGTTTCTTCGCCACCACAGTTACTTCGAGGGCAACTTATGCATGGGGTGAGACTCCGGTGTGTAGGAAGGAGCTGACAGGGAGGGCCTTTCTCATCAGCAGCCAAGCTAGGTCTTGGTGCTTAACATAGAACATACAGAGCAGCAGGAGGCCATTCGGCCCATCGAGTCTGCACCGACCCACTTAAGTCCTCACTTCCACCCCATCCGTGTAACCCAATAACCCCTCCTAATCTTTTTTTGGGGTCGCTAAGGGCAATTTATCATGTCCAATCTACCTAACCTGCATGTCTTTGGACTGTGGGAGGAAACCGGAGCACCCGGAGGAAACCCACGCAGACACGGGGAGAACGTGCAGACTCCGCACAGACAGTGACCCAGTGGGGAATCGAACCTGGGACCCTGGTGCTGTGAAGCCACAGGGCTATCCACTTGTGCTACTGTGCTGCCCTTGGTACCCTGCTTGTTTGAAAGTTCTGTCGATGTTACATTCTGCAGACTGGCTAATAGTGGCTATTCCAGCCCAGTTCTGCTTTGTACCTCGTTGGTTGCAGAGGGGCTTTCAGGCCTTGGGGGGCGAGCTGCTGGTTACAGACCACCAGTCGCTGTCTTGGTCTTTGGCTGTGGCGTTGATAAGCCTGGTCTTCAGTTCACTGGTGAATCCCAAAATGTTGATGGTGCAGACTCAGTAGGATTCAATTCAAAACAACTCGCTGTCAGCTCAGATCCCAATCCCAGACAAGTACCTCCCGCTGCGATGGAGCATGGCTCCCTTTTCCCACATCAAACCAGCCTTTTGATGTGACATTTGCATTTTGGGTAATTTCCCAAGGTTAGGATTAAGGCATTCCATGGGAACAGAACTAAAGATGGCTTCACTCAATATTTAACCCTGTGCTGTACCTGTCCTGGGAGTGTTTGATGGGACAGTGTAGAGGGAGCTTCACTCTGTATCTAACCCCGTGCTGTACCTGTCCTGAGCGTGTTTGATGGGACAGTGTAGAGGGAGCTTCACTCTGTATCTAACCCCGTGCTGTACCTGTCCTGGGAGTGTTTGAAGGGGACAGTGTAGAGGGAGCCTTACTCCGTATCTAACCCCGTGCTGTACCTGTCCTGGGTGTGTTTGATGGGACAGTGTAGAGGGAGCTTTACTCTGTATCCAACCCTGTGCTGCACCTGTCCTGGGAGTGTTTGATGAGGACAGTGTAGAGGAAGCTTTACTCTGTATCTAACCCCGTGCTGTGCCTGTCCTGAGATTGTTTGATGGGGACAGTGTAGAGGAAGCTTTACTCTGTATCTAACCCCATGCTGTTCCTATCCTGGGAGTGTTTGGTGTGACAGTGTAGAGGGAGCTTTACTCTGTATCCAACCCTGTGCTGCACCTGTCCTGGGAGTGTTTGATGAGGACAGTGTAGAGGAAGCTTTACTCTGTATCTAACCCCGTGCTGTGCCTGTCCTGAGATTGTTTGATAGGGACAGTATAGAAGGAGCTTTACTCACTACCTAACCTTGTGCTTTATGTGTCCTTGGAGTGTGTGATGGGAACAGTGTAGAGGGAGCTTTACTCTGTATCTAACCCCGTGCTATACCTGTCCTGGGAGTGTTTGATGGGGACAGTGTAGAGGGGGCTTTACTCTGTATCTAACCCTGTGCTGTACCTGTCCTAGGAGTGTTTGAAGGGGACAGTGTAGAGGGAGCTTTACTCCGTATCTAACCCCGTGCTGTACCTGTCCTGGGAGTGTTTGATGGGGACAGTGTAGAGGGATCTTTACTCTGTATCTAACCCCCTGCTGTACCTGTCCTGCGAGTGTTTGATGGGGACAGTGTAGAGGGAGCTTTACTCTGTATCTAACCCCATGCTGTACCTGTCCTGGGAGTGTTTGATGGGGACAGTGTCGAGAGAGCTTTATTCTGTATCGAACCCTATGAATCCCTTGAAGAGGAGAGGGCTTGTCTGAGTAGATTTAAGAGAGAAATCAGGAGGACGTAAAGGGGACATGAGATTGTCTTGGCAGATAAGGCAAAGGAAAATCCAAAGAGCTTTTACAGATACTTAAAGGGTAAAAGGGTGACTAGGGGAGGGTAGGGCCTCTTAAGGATAAACAAGGTCATCTATGTGCGGATCCACAAGGGATGGGAGAGGTCCTAAATGAATATTTCTCATCAGTATTTACTGTTGAGAAAGGCACAAATGTTAGGGAAATTGGGGAAATAAATAGTCATGTGTTGAGGAGTGTAGATATTACAGAGAAGGAGGTGCTGGAAGTATTAAAGCGCATCAAGATAGATAAATGTGTCCCAGGACGTTGTGGGAGGCTAGGGAGGAAATTGTCGGCCCCCTAGCTGAGATATTTGAATCGTTAACAGCCACAGGAGAGGTGCCTGAAGATCGGAGGGAGCAAATGTTGTGCCCCTGTTTAAGAAGGGGTGCAGGGATAAGCTTGGGAACTACAGACCGGTGAGCCTTACTTCTGTAGTGGGTAAATAGTTAGGAGGTATTCTGAGGGACAGGATCTACAGGCATTTAGACAAGCAAGGGCTAATTAGGGAAAGTCAACATGGCTTTGTAAGGGGAAAGTCATGTCTCACCAATTTGATTGAGTTTTTTGAAGGGGGAACCAAGAAGGTAGATGAGGGCAGTGCAATCGACGTCCACATGGACTTCAACAAGGCCTTTGACAAGGTACTGCATGGTAGGTTGTTGCAAAAGGTTACATCTCACAGAATCCAGGGTGAGCAAGCCAAAAGGGTGGTTGTGGAGGGTTGTTTTTCAAACTGGAGGCCTGTGACCAGCGGTAAGCCTCAGGGATCGGTGCTGGGTCCACTGTTATTTGTTATAATATATTAATGATTTGGATGAGAATGTAGGAGGCATGGTTAGTAAATTTACAGATGACACCAAGATTGGTGGCATAGTGGATAGTGAAGAAGGTTATATAAGATTGCAACAGGACCTTGACCAATTGGGCCAGTGGGCCGATGAATGGCAGATGGAGTTTAATTTGGATAAATGTGAGGTGATGCATTTTGGTAAATCAAATCAGGGCAGGGCCTACTCAGTTAATGGTAGGGACTTGGGGAGAGTCACAGAACAAAGAGATCTAGGGGTACAGGTTCATAGCTCCTTGAAGGTGGAGTTGCAGGTGGACAGGGTGGTGAAGAAGGTATTCAGCATGCGAGGTTTTAGTGGTCAGAATATTGAATACAGGAGTTGGGACGTCTTGTTGAAGTTCATAGATCATAGAATTTACAGTGCAGAAGGAGGCCATTCGGCCCATTGAGTCTGCACCGGCTCTTGGAAAGAGCACCCCACCCAAGATCCACACCTCCACCCTATCCCCATAACCCAGTAACCCCACCCAACACTAAGGGCAATTTTGGACACTATGGGCAATTTTAGCATGGCCAATCCACCTAACCCGCACATCTTTGGACTGTGGGAGGAAACCGGAGCACCCGGAGGAAACCTACGCACACACGGGGAGGATGTGCAGACTCCGCACAGACAGTGACCCAAGCCGGAATCGAACCTGGGACCCTGGAGCTGTGAAGCATTTGTGCTATCCACAATGCTACCGTGCTGCCCAAAGTTGTACAAGACATGAGTAAGACCACACATGGAATACTGTGTCCAGTTCTGGTCACCCTATTATGGGAAGGATATTGTTAAACCAGAAAGAGTGCAGAAGAGATTTACGACGATGCTACCAGGACTTGATGGTCTGAGTTATAAGGAGAGGCTGGATAGGCTGGGACTTTTTTCCCTGGAGCGTAGGAGGCTTGGGGTGATCTTATAGAGGTCTATAAAATAATGAGGAGCATCGATAAGATAGATAGTCAATATATTTTCCCAAAGGTAGAGGAGTCTAGAACTAGAGGGCATAGGTTTAAGGTGAGAGGGGAAAGATACAAAAGAGACCAGAGAGGAAATTTCTTCACACAGAAATGAGCTGTCAGAGGCAGTGGTAGAGGCGGGTACAATTTTTTCCTTTAAAAAACAGTTAGACAGTTACACTGGCAGGGTGGGTATAGAGGGTTATGAGCCAAATGCGGGCAAGTGGGACTAGCTTAGTGATAGAAACCGGGCGGCATGGACAAGCTGGGCCGAAGGGCCTGTTTCCATGCTGTAAACATCTATCTATGACTCTATGCTGTATCTGTCCTCGGAGTGTTTGATGGGTAGTTGGTTGCTTCACAGCGCCAGGGTCCTGGGTTCAATTCCTGGCGTGGGTCACTGCGTGGTCCGTGTGGAGTCTGCACGTTCTCCCCGTGTCTGCGTGAGTTTCCTCCGGGTGCCCCGGTTTCCTCCCACAAAGACGTGCTGTTAGGAGAATTGGATATTCTGAATTCCCCCTCAGTGTACCCGAACAGGCGCCAGAATGTGGCGACTAGGGGATTTTCACAGTAACTTCATTACAGTGTTAATGTAAGCCTACTTGTGACGCTAATAAAGGTGATTATTATATATTGTTGGACACTCTGCTTTTCTATCCTAGGTCAGGTTACCCTCGAGTTTGTGCTTAAGTTTGAGAATGGCTGTCAGAATCAAGAACCCCCCCTCAAGCAGGGTATATTTGATCCCTCACTATGTGATCATCATTATCCACAATTGGCAGAGGCATGCCATGGTCACCTGGGGGCTTGGCCAGGTTCGTGAGAAGGAGACTGCTTTGGCTGAAAAAGCCACTAAACCAGAAAGTCAGGCAAACCCGCCAGCGTGAAGCTGGCATGGGCCTAGCTCACTCAGGCTTAAACTCCCGCCACCTTTTGTGCTAAGTAATTGTCCTGAATCCCGCTGACTCTCTGGAACTGTCAAGGAGAGGGAAAGTCAGCAGTGACTCTTTTCCAGATTAACACGGCATTGGGAGTCAGCTCCCAACATTTCTTTTTTTTTCGCTGATATTTTTAATCCTTCACCAGCTCTTCAATCACAGAAATCTGTCATGTTGAAGCAAATTGCCTGCAGGTTTGCAGTAACCTAGATTGCTGCCTAGCTCCTCCAGTTTTTCAGAGTTACTTCGTGCCTGAGAATATCTGCCTTGCCCTCTCTCTCTCTCTCTCTCTCTCTGTCTCATCATCTCTATCTCTCTTGTTTTAATGAGACTGGAGCAGACGACTGCTGGTGATGCTGCCTTTATCCATTTGCCGTGTAATGGGTTCTGCTCTGTGACTAATAACTGTCATAATACACACCAGTATATCATGGTGCAGACACACACTGATAGACACACAGTGGGACCAATCAACACACACAACACTGGAGCCAATCACCAGTGAGAGCACACGCACGATAAAGACAGGGGGCATCAGAGTTCCCGCTCATTCGAGTTGCAGCTAGCTAGGAGCACAGAGCTCACAGCCTGCAACACAGTGATTCACCATGTGCTGAGTGCATCGACTGGTTAGGACAAGGTAAAGGTCTTTAGTTAAAGCTAGTATCGTATTCACCCACAGTCTGAGTATGTTTAAACAGTTAATGATTCAATAAAATAATGTTGCACTATTTCAAGTGTTGGTGACCTGTATGTGATCCAGAACACCCAACACACCATGATACCAGGAGTGGTGGGATACTAGCACTTCTTAGACCTACCTGCAAGTGATCTGCCTTCCGCCAGCATTCCGTCATCCAGCAACATGGACAACATCAGCCCGCCACCGCCGCTCCGCATCGTCGGCAACCTTGGGGCCAACTGGAAGATTTTCAAACAGCGCTTCCAGCTCTTCCTCGAAGCCACAGACAGGGAGGGCGCCTCGGATACCAGAAAGATTGCTCTTCTCTCCACGGCCGGGGACCATGCCATCCACATTTTCAACTCTCTCACCTTTGCAGATGATGAAGATAAAACAAAGTTCAAGACGGTCCTCCTCAAGTTTGACACTCACTGCAGCGTAGAGGTGAATGAAAGTTTTGAGCGTTACGTGTTCCAGCAGCGTTTGCAGGGTAAGGATGAACCTTTCCAATTCTTTCTCACGCACCTCCGCAACCTTGCGCAATCTTGCAGCTACGGGCCTACCTCCGACTCCATGATACGCGACCAGATCGTTTTCGGTGTTCAGTCGGAACCCCTACGTCAGCAGCTCCTCAAAGTAAAGCAACTCACCCTAGCGACCGCCATCGAGACCTGTGTCTTACATGAAAACGCCACAAGTGGGTATTCCCATATACAAGCGGCTGAAACGGTCCCCACGAGGCGGAACGGGTCCAAGTGATTGAGCACCTCCAGGGCCTCAGCGTGGATGAGGGCGGCCATTTCGCCCGCTTTTCGCGGACTCCCGCGCTTGTGCGCACCAAACGAGGGGACGCGACGTGGAGGAACGTAATGCGCAGGCGCGCACCACGCACGACCGCATTGTGCATGCACGGTGGCGCAGCGAACGTGCTGACGTCATGATGTGCGGCAACTGTGACTCTGTCCATTTAAAGTGGCATTGCCCCGCAAAATCTCGACAATGCCTACTATGTGGCAGACTTGGCCACTATGCTGCCTTCTGCCGAGCAGCTCAGCCTGCCCACTCCCATCGCTTCAGCCAGCCTCGCAGGAATGTTCGGGCAATTCAACCCACGGTCACCGAGTCCGATGCGGACCTCCCACACAGCAGTGACATCGAGGACCCGAAGGTGCTTTTTCGAGTCGGTGTCGAAAAACAGGCTGTCCCCGAAGCAAAGACACCAGCCGCTGTCGGTATACAGCATCGATCCAGACGATGAGTGGTGTGCCACCCTGACGGTCAACCGGTCCCAAATACGATTCCGCCTGGACACTGCCGCCTCCGCCAATCTCATGGCGTGGTCTGACTTCCAAAGCCTTTGTGTCAAACCAACCATTCTTCCATCGGCCTGCCAGCTATTGGACTACAATGGCAACATCATTCCTGCTACCGGCTCGTGCCAACTTGAAGTGACGCACAAGTCACGGAAAGCCATCCTTCCTTTCGAGATTGTGGATTCCTCGAAGGACTCCCTGCTTGGCACACAGGCGTGCAAGCTGTTGAACCTCGTTCAAAGAGTTCACTCTCTCTCTCCTGATGACATGTCTGCCTTCCAGGACGCTGAATTCAGGGCGCAACTCGACACCATCATCGACCAGCACCGCGACGTCTTCGAAGGCATGGGCACGCTCCCATATACTTACAAGATCCTACTCAAACAGAACGCCTCGCCTGTGGTGCATGCACCTCGCAGGGTCCCAGCACCCCTTAAGGACCGCCTCAAGCAGCAGCTGCAGGACCTCCAGGACCAAGGAGTGATCTCCAGAGTTACGGAACCAACCGACTGGGTCAGTTCCATGGTGTGCGTAAAAAAGCCTTCCGGCGAGCTGAGAATTTGCATTGATCCCAAGGATCTGAATCGCAATATCATGAGGGAGCATTATCCAATTCCCAAGCGCGAAGAGATCACATGCGAGATGGCTCGCGCCAAGCTCTTCACCAAACTCGACGCCTCAAAAAGATTCTGGCAAATCCAGCTCGACAAATCCAGCAGGAAATTGTGTACCTTTAACACCCCAATGGCAGATATTGTTACAACAGGATGCCGTTTGGGATCATATCTGCTTCAGAAGTGTTCCATAGGATCATGGAACAAATGATGGAAGGCATTGAAGGTGTTCGTGTCTATGTCGACGACATAATCATTTGGTCCACCACCCCGCAGGAGCATGTCAGTCGCCTCCAGCGCGTGTTCAAACGCATACGTGAGCAGGGCCTACACCTCAACAGAGCCAAATGCTCCTTTGGTCAGACAGAACTCAAGTTCCTAGGGGACCACATGTTCCAGTTGGGTGTGCGACCGGATGCGGACAAGGTGGTTGATATCACAGCCATGAAAACGCCAGAGACAAGAAGGTGGTCCTCCGATTTCTGGGCATGGTCAACTTTTTAAGGAAGTTCATCCCTAACCTCGCCTCTCATACCACGGCTCTCCGGAACCTGGTCAGGAAGACGACAGACTTCCAATGGCTTCCTGCCCACGAGCACGAATGGAGAGAACTCAAAACCAAACTCACCACGGCCCCCGACCGGTGCCGCTGTCTGTGCGGAGTCTGCACGTTCTCCCTGACACCAGGGCAGTATTTTACCGACTATGTCATCAAGGAGCCCCCCAGCTAAACTGGAGTCAGTGGGAATCAGGGCGAAAACTCTCTGCTGGCTGGAGAGACGCCTGGCACAAAGGAAGATGGTTGTGGTGGTTGGAGGTCAATCATCTCAGCTCCAGGACATCACTGCAGGAGTTCCTCAGGGCAGTGTCCCAGGCCCAACCAGCTTCAGCTGCTTCATCAATGAGCTGCCTTCCATCATAAGGTCAGAAGTGGGGATGTTTGCGGATGAATGCAGAATGTTCAGCACCATTCGCCACTCCTCAGAGAATAAAGCAATCAGTGTCCAAATGCAGCAAGACCGGGACAGTATCCAGGCTTGGGCTGACAAGTGGCAAGTTACATTCGCGCCGCACAAGTGGCAGGCAATGACCATCACTTTCAAGAGAGGATCTAACCATCGGCCATAGATTTTCAATAGAAGTACCTTCATTGGGCGGGTTTCTCCGATCCCCCGTCGGGTTGGAGAATCCCTGGGGGGGGGCGCGCGGATCCCACCCCGAAGCCCCGGCGCTGGCTGCCGTATTCTCCGACGCTGGTTTTCGGGCGGGGGCGGGGTTCACGCCACGCCGGGTCGGGGGGGAATTGGCAGCGGCACCCCCCCCCCCCCCACAACCCCCCCTCAGCAATTCTCCGGGCCCCGATGGGCCGAGCGGCCGTCGGTTTCTGGCCAGTCCCAGCGGCGTGGATTTGACGTGGTCCCACACGGCAGGAGCTGGCAGGTAAGTCGGCTGGGGCGGTCCTCGGGGGGGGCGCGGGGGGATCCAACCCCGGGGGGGGGGGGGGGCTCCCACAGTGGCCTGGCCCGCAATCGGGGCCCACCGATCTGCGGGCGGGCCTGTGCCGTGGGGGCACTTCTTCCTTCCGCACCGGCCCCTGTCGGGCTCCGCCATGACGGCGAGGAGAAGACCCCCCCCCGTGCATGGCTAGAAAACACCGGCAGTTCCGCGCATGCGTGGGATCATGCCAGCCCTTTGCCGCCGGCTGGCGCGGTGCCAACCCCGCCGGCATCCACCTAGCCCCCAGAAGTGCGGAGAATTCCGCTACTTCCGATCGGCCCGACGCCGGAGTGGCTCGCGCCGTTTTGACGCCAGCGTCTGGCCATCGCGCCGATTGGGGAGAATCCCGCATATTGAATCCGCCACATCATGAGGATTATCAGTGATCAGAAACTGAACTAAAGCAGCCAAATAAACACTGTGGCTACAAGAGCATGTCAGAAAGTGGACATTCCGTGGCAAGTAACTCCTCTCCTGACTCCTCAAAGCCTGCCCACCATCTCCAAGGCGCAAACCAGGAGTGTGATGGAACACTCTCCGCTTGCCTGGATGAGTGCAGCTCCAACACCACTCAGCAAGCTCTACACCATCCAAGACAAGGCAGCCCCATTGACACCCCATCCACCACTTTCAACATTCACTCCCTCCACCATCGATGCACAGTAGCAGCCGTGTGTACCATCTACAAGATGCACTGCAGTAACTCACCAAGCTTCCTTCGACAGCACCTTCCAATCCCACGAGCACGCCCATCTAGAAGGACAACAGCAGCAGGTATCTGGGAACCTCACCATCAAAAGGTTCCTCCCCATCCTGATCTGGAAATATATCGGCCGCTCCTTCACTGTCGCTGGGTCAAAATCCTGGAACACCCTCCCTAACAGCACAGTGGGTGTACCTACACCACAGGGACTACATTGATTCAAGAAGGTGGCTCACCTCCACCTACTCTGGAGCAATTAGAGGTGAGCAACAAAAGTGACGCCCAAACAGGCAGGTTAGTCCAGTCATACGATTAAGTCAGCCCAGTCAAAACAGACAAATTATCCCAGTCAAAACAACAGGTTAACCCAGTCACACAAAGACAGGTTTCCCTAGTCAATAAAGACAGGTTACCATTGCAAATAAATTTCCCCAGCCTCTCCAAACAGGGTATCCAGGCCATCCCAGACAGTGTTCCAGCCATTCCAAACAGGGGGCGGGATTCTCCGACCCCACACCGGGTCAGACCGGGGGTGGTGGGGGGGGGGCGGGGGGGGGGGCGCGAATCACGCGACATTGCTCCGACACCGGTCTGCCGCCGATGCTCCGTTATGGCGACCACCGCGACACCGGTCGGGGGCCGCTCGAAGGTCGAATTGCCGCCGAGTTCGGCCAAGTCCCGCCAGCGCTGTTTGCATGTGGTCCTACCCGGTGGGACCTTGGCATTCATGCTGCGGGGACCGTGCCGGTGTGGGGGAGGGGGGATCCGACTCCGGGGGGGGGGCCTCCACGGTGGCCTGGCCCGCGATCAGGTCCTACTGATTGGCGGGTGGGCTTATCCTGGGGGGAGCCAATGTTCCTCTGCGCCGGGCCGCCGTAGGACTCCGCCATGTTGGCCGAGGCGGAGAAGGCAACCCTCGCACGTGCGCGCACTCGCGCCGGCCGTGCAGGCTCCCGTATGGGCAGCTGGAGCAGTGTGAGGCTCTCCAGTGCCGTGTTGGCGTCCTGTGCGGCACAGGATCGCTGCTCCCAAGGCCCAGATGACGCATTGTAAAACGCTCCGGCGTTTACGACGGCATCAACCCTGAGCCCCATTATTGGAGAATCCGGCCTAGGATATCCAGGCCATTCCAGACAGAGTTCCCCAGCCATTGCAGTCAGGGTACCCAGACCGTTACAGTCAGGGCACCCAGGTCGTTGCAGTCAGGGCACCCAGGTCGTTGCAGACTGAGATCAGCGGTGGTGGTGGCTGTCCCTCGATTCGAGAATGATGTCTACTCAATGTTGCAAGTTTCTGCCATGGGTCTTCATGTGATTAAACAGGTCAATTCTCAACCCACAGTTCAGAGGGGACATTGGGGAGGACATCTCACAAGGTAGTGGTGTCTGGATCTTTTCTCTCCTCTCTCTGCTGTTACCTTTCTTCATCATTACGACATTGTAACTTAAAGCAGTATTTATCAAACCTTTTGTTCTGGGACACATTTTTACCAACCGACCGACCTTTGCGACCCATGTTGGCCGACCTTCTTGACCCACCATTTGCGCTGACCTTTAATGCGACCGGTGAGCCTGTTTGGCCCTCACGATTTCACGAGCTTTGTCATTCAATGTTACGTTTCTGCTTTGGACTTCAGCTGATGATTTACATTCTTGCTACATCCTTGAAAAAAATCAAGAGGTTGGTCCTCGAACTTGCAATGCTTCAAATGCCTTTGAAGTGTTGAGTATTTTAAACTTTCATTTGTCAGTACTTCCCCGCATATAACACACATGAGCTTTGCATCCTGATTGGTATTGACACAATTCATAAAAACATATTGAGGGGTACAGATGGTTTATAGAAGAAATAATGGATACCTGGGAGTGAGTTACAGACTGGAATCTAATCGAGGGGTTCAGATGGTTTATATATAGAATAATGGATACCTGGTAGTGAGTTACAGACTGGAATCTAATCGAGGGGTTCAGATGGTTTATATATAGAATAATGGATACCCTGGAGTGAATCACAGACTGGAATCTAATCTAGGGGTTCAGACGGTTTATATATAGAATAATGGATACCTGGGAGTAATTTACAGACTGGAATCTAATCGAGGGGTTCAGATGTTTATATACATAGAATAATGGATACCTGGGAGTGAGTTACAGACTGGAATCTAATCGAGGGGTTCAGATGGTTTATAGATAGAATAATGGATTCATGGAGTGAGTTACTGACTGGAATCTAATCGAGGGCAGCACAGTAGCACAAGTGGTTAGCACTGTGGCTTCACAGCACCAGGGTCCCAGGTTCGATTCCCCGCTGGGTCACTGTCTGTGCGGAGTCTGCACGTTCTCCCCGTGTCTGCGTGGATTTCCTCCGGGTGCTCCGGTTTCCTCCCACAGTCCGAAGACGTGCAGGTTAGGTGGATTGGCCATGATAAATTGCTCTTAGTGACCAAAAAGGTTAAGAGGGGTTATTGGGTTACGGGGATAGGGTGGAAGTGAGGGCTTAAGTGGGTCGGTGCAGACTCGATGGGCCGAATGGCCTCCTTCTGCACTATATTCTATGTTCTAATCGAGGGGTTCAGATGGTGTACATATAGAATAATGGATACCTGGTACTGAGTTACAGACTGGAATCTAATCGAGGGGTTCAGATGGTTTATATATAGAATAATGGATACCTTGGGAGTGAGTTACAGACTGGAATCTAATCGAGGGGTTCAGATGGTTTATGTATAGAATAATGGATACCTGGGAGTAGTTACAGACTGGAATCTAATCGAGGAGTTCAGATGGTTTATATATATAATAATGGATACCAGGGGCGGGTTACAGACTGGAATCTAATCGAGGGATTCAGATGGTTTATGTATAGAATAATGGATACCTGGTAGTGAGTTACAGACTGGAATCTAATCTAGGGGTTCAGATGGTTTATATATAGAATAATGGATCATGGGAGTTAGTTACAGACTGGAATCTAATCGAGGGGTTCAGATGGTTTATATATAGAATAATGGATCATGGGAGTGAGTTACAGTATGGAATCTAATCAAGGGGTTCAGATGGTTTATATATAGAATAATGGGTACCTGGGAGTGAGTTACAGACTGGAATCTAATCGAGAGGTTCAGATGGTTTATATATAGAATAATGGATCATGGGAGTGAGTTACAGTATGGAATCTAATCAAGGGGTTCAGATGGTTTATATATAGAATAATGGGTACCTGGGAGTGAGTTACAGACTGGAATCTAATCGAGGGGTTCAGATGGTTTATATATAGAATAATGGATCATGGGAGTGAGTTACAGTATGGAATCTAATCAAGGGGTTCAGATGGTTTATATATAGAATAATGGGTACCTGGGAGTGAGTTACAGGCTGGAATCTAATCGAGGGGTTCAGATGGTTTATATATAGAATAATGGACACCTGGGAGAGAGTTACAGACTGGAATCTAATCAAGGGGTTCAGATGGTTTATATATAGAATAATGAATACCTGGGAGTGAGTTACAGACTGGAATCTAATCGAGGGGTTCAGATGGTTTATATATAGAATAATGGATACTCGGGAGTGAGTTACAGACTGGAATCTAATTCAGGAGTTCAGATGGTTTATATCGAGGTTAATGGATACCCGAGAGTGAGTTACAGACTGGAATCTAATCGAGGGGCGCAACAGTAGCACAGTGGTTAGCACTGCTGCTTCACAGTTCAATTCCAGTTTCAATTCCGGCCTAAATGACTGTCTGTGTGGAGTTTACACGTTCTCCCCGTGTCTGCGTGGGTTTCCTCCGGGTGCCCCGGTTTCCTCCCACAGTCCAAAGAAGTGCAGGTTAGGTGGATTGGCCTTGCTAAATTGTCATTTCATGTCCAAAACGTGAGGTGCTGGGTTACGGGGATAGGGTGGGGGCTTTGTCTTAAATAGGGTGTTCTTTCCAAGGGCCGGTGCAGACTCGTTGGGTCGAATGGCCTCCTTCTGCACTGTTGGGATTCTATGAAATCATATTTACGCTGCTTTGCTCCTGATTTCAGTTTTTCTTTGTTTAAAATGATCCATCTTCAGTTCTGCGCAGTCTTGTTGTCTTGCTTGCTTGCAGATAGAAAATGGAGCAATCTCTTTCTGGGAATTTGCGCCGTAAGCGCGGCCAGTGATGTCAGTTTACGTACAAGGTGCATGACCTGCCCTCTACCACCGCTTCTGGCCGGAAGACTGCATTGCTCCATTTAAAAAGCCAGTCGCTGCCATTGGGAGCTTCTCCCGCAATCAGGAACGCCGTGACCGATCGACCTACAGTTTGAAAAACCCTAATTTAAAGCAAGTTGCAACATGATGGACAATTGTTGGCATTTTGAATGATTGGTCGCAAGCTCCTCCCAATCAGTAATGGCAATGCGGCCACACACCAAGGAGAGCATCAGAGTGACTTTGAAATATTTTCTTTGCCCTCTCCCGGAACACTGTCCGTTTGAAAATTGAGGAAACAGCATCTGGTAGGGGAGACTTTTTCGGCCATCCAGACAACGAGCTTCCAGTCCATTGAAATTGGTGTTGCTGGAGTTTTTGCCTGAATGCTGGTGGAGTTGGCTTCCAGAAGGACTTTGTTTAATGATCCTCCCGTTGAATCCCGAGGGTGGGGCGGAGGTAATGCTGATGGGAATTTCTCCAGTGCTTTCATGTGTCACAGATGTACGGTACAGGCCTTGGTGCAGTACGGGAGTGTGGTGATAACAGCTGCTCTGGACACTGAGACTTTCATTGACTTGTGGAGGTCTTTGTGGTCAAACACCCGCTGCCATAGTTTGTTGAACGGTAATCTGGCGCAGCTGATCCAATGTCGGATCTTCCCCATCAACGGTGGGAGAGGTGGCTGCCAAGGTATGGGAAATGTTCAATATGTCCGAGTGTCTCTCCTTCAACACATACGGGATGTGGAATATTTGGCTGACTAGGTCCGGGTTGATATGAGTTTTGTTTTGACAACATTGAAGAAAAGGCTGAGTCTCTAGTGTGCAGAACTGAAGAGATTGAGAGTGGCCTGCAAATATGGTGCAGATGGGTAAAGGCACTGCAGTCATCCACAAACTGCAGACGATGTGTGCCTACAGTGGGCTTTAGTTTTGGCACGGAGGCAACTGAGGTTAAAGAGTTTTCCATCTGGATGGTATTTAATACTCACACTAGAGGGCGGTTGATCTTTGATGAGGTGGCTAGCCACTGTCAGATAGATAGTAAATAGAATTGGGGCTATATTTAAATTGTTGGAGCACGGTCCACAGATCCTCACAGTTCACTGAGTCAGATGCGTTGATCAGGTCGATGAATCTGGTGTTCTCCTGCACATTTTCCTTGGATTTGTCTGGCAACAAACACCATTGGCCGGAATTTTCCGGATGTTGGGATTCTCTGTACCCCCCCCTCCGCATCGCACCCCCGCGTGCGGGTTTCCCAGCGACGTGAGGTGGCTTGAATGGAAAATCCCATTGGCAAGAGGCGGGAATAGAGAATCCCCCCCCGCCAGCAAACGGTACTCCGCCGAGAAACACGCGACTGGGGGACCGGAGAATCTTGCCCCGTGTCAGAGGTTCTCTCTGGAAAATCTAAGGACAATTGTTGCTATATTTACTCGCTATAAATATGGCAGTCAAAAAGGTTGCCCTTCTTTGTCTAGATATTGATATTATATTGCTTTCCGAGTCGACAGGTATCAAATGATACCACCACAAGGTTTAACCGGCTATCGATCAAAGACCCAACAACCAGTTAGTTAGTTCAAGTTCAAAAATAGTTTATTTACACACACGATTAACTTATACACGCAACATAAACACTACGAGGTAAATTACACCTAACACTATGACAACCTGTACTTAACTTCTGGCACCTGGCTAAGGTCAGAGGAACAGTGGCGTTTGTTCGAATCTGGATCTGCTGGGTCTGTAGAAGTAACTGCTGCCCAGCTGGGCTCATCCGTCTGGTAGCGGGCGCTGAACTTGGACTTGCTTCTGGTCGTGGTGCTGCGATTGGAGGTGGACGTTGCCAGAGCGCCAAGTCCAAAAGAGATCGAACACGTGGCAGTGTCTCTCTTTATCCTTGGGGAGTTTCGCGCTCTTTTGGGCGGTCCTTAGGATTGGACCCAATAGTTCGGCAGACTTCGATCACTGCCTTCGATCTGAGCCAATAAAGGGGCGGGTGCCTTGATGGCTGGGCGCGTCCTGAGCGGTCATTGACCTTGGCTCTTTGGGCTTCCTGAGTAAAGGGAGTGGCGCCGATGTCTGGAATTGTATCGGTTACCTGAGCACCAGTCCTTTGTCCTGGGGAAATGGGTCATTAAAATGCAAATCGGCTAGTGGTTTCGATACAGTCTGGTTCTCTGCTTACAAGTATACAGCCTGCCTGAATCTTGTATTGGCCATATTTCCCTTGAGTCTTTGCAAATGTCCATGTTTCTTTGTAAGTGGCCATCCCAGATGGCTACACCTGCTGCATCTCTGGGAGGAATTCCACAGCCACAGGAAGCAGGTGATTCATGATTTCCTCTGCTAGGGACAAGAGGGAAGTCCCTTGATGGTTTCCACAGCATGATTTATCTCCCCTCTTGAGGACTTCATCAAGGTCAGTATAGAGCTTTTCCTTAACATCTCCACCGGAGTGAAGGGTCGGGTGATAAAACTCTATGACAATGTCATACGGATTATAGATAAACTTTAGGTAAAGTGGCATGAGTCTTTCATTTCTGAAACAGAAGGCATTGCAATCAGGGTACCACAGCCATTACAAGCAAGTTGCTATAGCTATTACAAACAGGAAACCCAGGCTATTGCATTCAGCATATCTAGGCCATTGCAGTCAAGGTTCCCGGGCTGTTGCAGACAGGGCTCTAAGCCAGGCCCCACAAACAGCACCTCAATAATGACCAGACAATCTTTTGATGTCGGTTGAGGTGCAAATATTGGCCAGGACACTGGGGGAGAACTTAACCTGCTCTTCTTTGAAATAACACCATGAGATATTTCAGATGCTGTCATGCTGTTGTTATATTGATCGGCAACATGCAACCAGAATGCTGAGCAAATCTCCCATAAGAACTCAGTGTGTCAAGGATCTCAGAAGCCAAGTGAAATTAAATGTGGTGAAACTCTTAGAATATCAAGACCCAGTGCAGTGAAACCCTGAGTACAATGAAAACCCCTGTTACAGTGAAACCCCTATTACAGTGAAACCCCCATTACAGTGAAACCCTGAGTACAATGAAAACCCCTATTACAGTGAAACCCCTATTACAGTGAAACCCCTATTACAGTAAAAACCCTATTGCTGTGAAACCTCTTACAGAGAAAACCCTATTACAGTATAATCCCTATTAAGGTGAAACCTCTATTACAGAAAAAACCTTATTACAGTAAAACCGCTATTACAGTGAAACCCCTATTACAGAGCAACCCCACTATACAGTGAAACCTCTATTATAGTAGAACCCCTATTACAGTAAAACCCCCATTTAGTGAAACCCCTATTACAGAGAAAACCTATTACAGTAAAATGCATATTACAGTGAAACCTCTATTACAGTGAAAACCCTATTACAATTACACTCTTATTACAGTGAAAACTATATTACAGTGAAAACCCTATTACAGTAAAACACCCATGAGAGTGAAAACCCTATTACAGTGAAACCCCTATTATAGTGAAAACCCTATTACATGAAACCCCTGATGTGGCGATGCCGGCATTGGACTGGGGTGAGCACAGTAAGAAGTCTTACAACACCAGGTTAAAGTCCAACAATTATATTTTGAATCACGAGCTTTTGGAGCATAGCTCCGAAATTAAACCCCTATTACAGAGAACCCTCTTTTAGAGTAAAACCTCTATTACAGCAAAACCCCTAATACAGTGAAACCCCCATTACAGCGAAACCCATATTATGGAGAAATCTCTATTACAGAAAAACCCCTATAACACTGAAAACTCTATTACATTGAAACCCCTATTACAGAGAAACCTCTATTACAGTGAAAATACTATTACAGTAAAACTCCAATTATAGTGAAACCTCTATTACAATGTAACTTCCATTACATTGAAATCTCTGTTACAGTGAAACCTCAATTACATTGAAAACCCCATTACAGAGAAAACCTTAGTACAGTAAAACCTCTATTTCAGTGAAAACCCTATTGCAGTAAAATCCCTGTTACAGTGAAAATCCTATTACAGTAAAACCATTATTACAGTGGAACCTTTATCACAAGGAAACCTCGATCAGAGTGAAACCCCCTATTACAGTGAAAACCCTATTCCACTGAAATCCTTAGAACCGTGAAGCTCCTATTACGGTGAAACCTCTATAACAATGAAACCTCTAAACAGTAAAAGCCCAGTTACAGTGACCCCATTACAGAAATATCCCTGTTACAAAAACCCCTATTACAGTGAAACACATATAATAATAATCTTCATTGGTATCACAAGCAGGCTTACATTAATATTGCAATGAAGTTACTATGAAAATCATATTACAGTGGGAACCCAAATTACAGTTAAACCCCTATAATAATAATAATAATCTTTATTGTCACAAGTAGGCTTACACTAACACTGCAATGAAGTTACTGTGAAAAGCCCCTAGTCGCCACATTCGGGTAGACAGAGGGAGAATTCAGAATGTCCAAATTACCTAACAGCATGTCTTTCGGGATTTGTGGGAGGAAACCGGAGCACCCGGAGGAAATCCACCCAGACACGGGGAGAATGTGCAGACTCCGCACAGACAGTGACCCAAGCCGGGAATTGAACCTGGGACTCTGGCGCTGTGAAGCAACAGTGCTAACCACTGTGCTACTGTGCTGCACTTACAATAACACCTCTATTACAATGAAAACCCTATTACAGTGAAAACCCTTTTACAGTAAAACCCCTATTACAGTGAATCCTCTATTACAATGAAACCTCTATCAAACTGAAATCTCTATTGCAGTGAATCCTGTATTACAGTGAATCTTCTATCTGAGTGAAACCTCTATTACAGTGAAAACCCTATAACAGTGAAACCTCTATTACAGTAAAACACAAGTTCCAGTGAAACCCCTGTTACAGTTAAATCCCTGTTAAAATAAAACCCCTATTACAGTGAAACCTCTATTACAGTTGAAACCCCTATTACAGTAAAATCCCTGTTACAATAAAACCCAAATTACAGTGGATCCCCGATTACAATGAACCTCCCTGTTGCAGTAAAACCTCTCTAATAATAATATAATAATTTTTATTAGTGTCACAAGTATGCTTACATTAACACTGCAATGAAGTTCCTGCGAAAATCCCTCAGTCGCCACACAACAGCGCCTGTTCGGGTACACAGAGGGAGAATTCAGAATGTCCAATTCACCCAACAGCACATCTTTCGGGACTTGTGGGAGGAAAGGGGAGCACCCGGAGGAAACCCACGCAGACACGGGGAGAACTTGCAGACTCTCCACAGACAGTGACCCAAGCTGGGAATCGAACCTGGGTCCCTGGCGCTGTGAAGAAATAGTGCTAACCACTGTGCTATCGTGCTATTACAATAGTTTGGTGCTGGGGCCCTTGCTATTTGTGGTGTACTGTAATGATTTGGACATTAATGTAAAGGGTATGATCAAGAAGTTCACGAATCACCTGAAAATTGGTAGATTGTTAAACATTGCGGAGGACAGCCATAGAGTGCAGGGAGATATCAATGGACTGGTCACCTGGACAGAGTAGTGGCAAATGGAATTCTACCCTGAAAACTGTAGGTAATGTACTTGGGGAGGGCTAACAAGGCAAAGGATTATAGCCGTGGTGGGATTTGTGGCCGGGTCCTCGGACCATTAGCCTGGACCCCTCTGGATTTCTAGACCAGCGACATTCCCACTACACCACTAGCTCCCCAGTGAAAATCCCATTACAGTCAACAGTAGAACACTGGAAAGTAGCTGGAGGGACCTTGGAGTGCATATCCACAGCTCCATCAAGGTGGCAGGGCAGGCAGATAAGGCGATTAAAGAAGGTATATGGCATACTTGCCTTCAGTACATAGAACATACAGTGCGGAAGGAGGCCATTCGGCCCATCGAGTCTGCACCGACCCACTTAAGCCCTCACTTCCACCCTATGCCCGTAACCCAATAACCCCATCTAACCTTTTTGGTCACTAAGGGCAATTTTATCGTGGCCAATCCACCTAACCTGCACGTCTTTGGACTGTGGGAGGAAACCGGAGCACCCGGAGGAAACCCACGCAGACACGGGGAGAACGTGCAGACTACGCACAGACAGTGACCCAGCAGGGAATCGAACCTGGGACCCTGGTGCTGTGAAGCCACAGTGCTATCCACTTGTGCTACCGTGCCTTGTGTTACCGTAGCTGAGGCATTGAATATAAGAGCAGGGTGATCAAGCTGGAACTGCACAAAACACTGGCTAGGCCACAACAGGAGTACTGCGTACAGTTCTGATCACCACATGATAGGAAAAATGTGATTGCACTGGAGAGGATACAGGGGAGACTTACCAGGATGTTGCCTGGGCTGGAGGGTCAGAGCTAAGGAGGAGAGATTGGATAGGCAGTCTCTGTTTTCCTTCGAGCAGCGAAGGTTGAGAGGGGACCACGGCTGGCTCTGATGTTCAGGAGGGAGGGTCAAAGCGCAGAAGAGTAATAGTTATAGGGGACTCTATAGTCAGGGGAACAGATAGGCGCTTCTGTGGACGTGAAAGAGACTCCAGGATGGTATGTTGCCTCCCTGGTGCCAGGGTCCAGGATGTCTCCGAACGGGTAGAGGGAATCCTGAAGGGGGAGGGCAAACAGGTAGAGGTCGTTGTACATATTGGTACTAACGACATAGGCAGGAAGAGGCATGAGGTCCTGCAGCAGGAGTTCAGGGAGCTAGGCAGAAAGTTAAAAGACAGGACCTCGAGGGTTGTAATCTCGGGATTACTCCCTGTGCCACGTGCCAGTGAGGCTAGAAATAGGAAGATAGAGCAGACAAACACGTGGCTAAACAGCTGGTGTAGGAGGGAGGGTTTCGGTTATCTGGACCACTGGGAGCTCTTCCGGGGCAGGTGTGACCTGTATAAGATGGACGGGTTGCATCTAAACCGGAGAGGCATAAATATCCTGGCCGCGAGATTTGCTAGTGTCACACGGGAGGGTTTAAACTAGTATGGCAGGGGGGTGGGCACGGGAGCAATAGGTCAGAAGGTGAGAGCGTTGAGGGAGAACTAGGGAATATGGACAGTGTGGCTCTGAGGCAGAGCAGACGGGGAGAAGTTGCTGAACACAGCGGGTCTGGTGGCCTGAAGTGCATATGTTTTAATGCAAGGAGCATTACGGGTAAGGCAGATGAACTTAGAGCTTGGATTAGTACTTGGAACTATGATGTTGTTGCCATTACAGAGACCTGGTTGAGGGAAGGGCAGGATTGGCAGCTAAACGTTCCAGGATTTAGATGTTTCAGGCGGGATAGAGGGGGATGTAAAAGGGGAGGCGGAGTTGCGCTACTTGTTCAGGAGAGTATCACAGCTATACAGCGAGAGGACACCTCAGAGGGCAGTGAGGCTATATGGGTAGAGATCAGGAATAAGAAGGGTGCAGTCACAATGTTGGGGGTATACTACAGGCCTCCCAACAGCCAGCGGGAGATAGAGGAGCAGATAGGTAGACAGATTTTGGAAAAGAGTAAAAACAACAGGGTTGTGGTGATGGGAGACTTCAACTTCCCCAATATTGACTGGGACTCACTTAGTGCCAGGGGCTTAGACGGGGCAGAGTTTGTAAGGAGCATCCAGGAGGGCTTCTTAAAACAATATGTAAACAGTCCAACTAGGGAAGAGGCGGTACTGGACCTGGTATTGGGGAATGAGCCCGGCCAGGTGGTAGATGTTTCAGTAGGGGAGCATTTCGGTAACAGTGACCACAATTCAGTAAGTTTTAAAGTACTGGTGGACAAGGATAAGAGTGGTCCGAGGATGAATGTGCTAAATTGGGGGAAGGCTAATTATAACAATATTAGGCGGGAACTGAAGAGCATAGATTGGGGGCGGATGTTTGAGGGCAAATCAACATCTGACATGTGGGAGGCTTTCAAGTGTCAGTTGATAGGAATACAGGACATGCATGTTCCTGTGAGGAAGAAAGACAAATACGGCAATTTTCGGGAACCTTGGATGACAAATGATATTGTAGGCCTCGTCAAAAAGAAAAAGGAGGCATTTGTCAGGGCTAAAAGGCTGGGAACAGACGAAGCCTGTGTGGCATATAAGGAAAGTAGGAAGGAACTTAAGCAGGGAGTCAGGAGGGCTAGAAGGGGTCATGAAAAGTCATTGGCAAATAGGGTTAAGGAAAATCCCAAGGCTTTTTACACTTACATAAAAAGCAAGAGGGTAGCCAGGGAAAGGGTTGGCCCACTGAAGGATAGGCAAGGGAATCTATGTGTGGAGCCAGAGGAAATGGGCGAGGTACTAAATGAATACTTTGCATCAGTATTCACCAAAGAGAAGGAATTGGTAGATGTTGAGTCTGGAGAAGGGGGTGTAGATAGCCTGGGTCACATTGTGATCCAAAAAGACGAGGTGTTGGGTGTCTTAAAAAATATTAAGGTAGATAAGTCCCCAGGGCCGGATGGGATCTACCCCAGAATACTGAAGGAGGCTGGAGAGGAAATTGCTGAGGCCTTGACAGAAATCTTTGGATCCTCGCTGTCTTCAGGGGATGTCCCGGAGGACTGGAGAATAGCCAATGTTGTTCCTCTGTTTAAGAAGGGTGGCAGGGATAATCCCGGGAACTACAGGCCGGTGAGCCTTACTTCAGTGGTAGGGAAATTACTGGAGAGAATTCTTCGAGACAGGATCTACTCCCATTTGGAAGCAAATGGACGTATTAGTGAGAGGCAGCACGGTTTTGTGAAGGGGAGGTCGTGTCTCACTAACTTGATAGAGTTTTTCGAGGAGGTCACTAAGATGATTGATGCAGGTAGGGCAGTAGATGTTGTCTATATGGACTTCAGTAAGGCCTTTGACAAGGTCCCTCATGGTAGACTAGTACAAAAGGTGAAGTCACACGGGATCAGGGGTGAACTGGCAAGGTGGATACAGAACTGGCTAGGCCATAGAAGGCAGAGGGTAGCAATGGAGGGATGCTTTTCTAATTGGAGGGCTGTGACCAGTGGTGTTCCACAGGGATCAGTGCTGGGACCTTTGCTCTTTGTAGTATATATAAATGATTTGGAGGAAAATGTAACTGGTCTGATTAGTAAGTTTGCAGACGACACAAAGGTTGGTGGAATTGCGGATAGCGATGAGGACTGTCTGAGGATACAGCAGGATTTAGATTGTCTGGAGACTTGGGCGGAGAGATGGCAGATGGAGTTTAACCTGGACAAATGTGAGGTAATGCATTTTGGAAGGGCTAATGCAGGTAGGGAATATACAGTGAATGGTAGAACCCTCAAGAGTATTGAAAGTCAAAGAGATCTAGGAGTACAGGTCCACAGATCACTGAAAGGGGCTACACAGGTGGAGAAGGTAGTCAAGAAGGCATACGGCATGCTTGCCTTCATTGGCCGGGGCATTGAGTATAAGAATTGGCAAGTCATGTTGCAGCTGTATAGAACCTTAGTTAGGCCACACTTGGAGTATAGTGTTCAATTCTGGTCGCCACACTACCAGAAGGATGTGGAGGCTTTAGAGAGGGTGCAGAAGAGATTTACCAGAATGTTGCCTGGTATGGAGGGCATAAGCTATGAGGAGCGATTGAATAAACTCGGTTTGTTCTCACTGGAACGAAGGAGGTTGAGGGGCGACCTGATAGAGGTATACAAAATTATGAGGGGCATAGACAGAGTGGATAGTCAGAGGCTTTTCCCCAGGGTAGAGGGGTCAATTACTAGGGGGCATAGGTTTAAGGTGAGAGGGGCAAAGTTTAGAGTAGATGTACGAGGCAAGTTTTTTACGCAGAGGGTAGTGGGTGCCTGGAACTCACTACCGGAGGAGGTAGTGGAGGCAGGGACGATAGGGACATTTAAGGGGCATCTTGACAAATATATGAATAGGATGGGAATAGAAGGATACGGACCCAGGAAGTGTAGAAGATTGTAGTTTAGTCGGGCAGTATGGTCGGCACGGGCTTGGAGGGCCGAAGGGCCTGTTCCTGTGCTGTACATTTCTTTGTTCTTTGTTCTTTGTTCTTTGGGACCTGATAGCCATGTATAAGATTATGAAGGGTGTAGATATGGTGGAAGGAAGACACACTTCCCATTAGTGGTGGGGTCAATAGCCAGGGGGCATAGATTCAAGGAAAGAGGTAGAAGGCCAAGAGGGGAGTTGAGGAGAAACATTGTCACCCAGCGGTTAGTGGGATTCTGGACCTCACTGTCTGAAAGGGTGGTTGAGTCAGAAACTCTCGTAACATTTATGAAGTATTTAGATATCACTTGTGCTGCAGGGTTATGGGCCAAGTGCTAGAAAATGGGAATAGTGCAGTCAGATCTTTGTTGATCAGTGTGCATAATGTGCTGTAAATGTCTATGAAAGGCGCCAAATATATTGAATTCCCTATTACAGTGCATCACCTATTACAACAAAAATCCTATTACAGTGAAACCTGCATCAGTGAAACCCCTATTACAGAGAATTTCAAAAACACTGAAATCCCAAATACTGCAAAACCTCTTTTACTGTGAAGCTAATATTACAGTAAAAACATATTACAGTGAAACCACCTAACACTGTGTAATCCCAAATGCAGCCCAACTCTCTATTACGGTGTAACCCTAATTAACTCCTGCTACAATTTTCTCCCATGGGATGTTCCAGTTACAAGAGTTGCAGTGGGTCTGGATCTTCAGTACTTTCCAGGGTTCTACCATTCGTAGTGTAATCCTCAGACATTTCCGGGTAGGCCGGACAAGATAAGGACGGCAGGCTTCCTTCCCTAAAGGGCGCAGTAAGAAGTCTTACAACACCAGGTTAAAGTCCAACAGGTTTGTTTCAAACACTAGCTTTCAGAGCACTGCTCCTTCCTCAGGTGAATGAAGAGGTACGTTCCAGAAACATATATATAGACAGATTCAAAGATGCCAGACAATGCTTGGAATGCGAGCATTTGCAGGTGATTAAATCTTTACAGATCCAGAGATGGTGTAACCCCAGGTTAAAGAGGTGTGAATTGTGTCAATCCAGGACAATTGGTAGGATTTCGCAAGCCCAGGCCAGATGGTGGGGGATGAATGTAATGCGACATGAATCCCAGGTCCCGGTTGAGGCCGCACTCGTGTGTGCGGAACTTGGCTATAAGTTTCTGCTCGGCGATTCTGCGTTGTCGCACGTCCTGAAGGCCGCCTTGGAGAACGCTTACCCGGAGATCAGAGGCTGAATGCCCTTGACTGCTGAAGTGTTCCCCGACTGGAAGGGAACATTCCTGCCTGGTGATTGTTGCGCGATGTCCGTTCATTCGTTGTCGCAGCGTCTGCATGGTCTCGCCAATGTACCACGCTTCGGGAAATTCTTTCCTGCAGCGTATGAGGTGGACAATGTTGGCCGAGTCGCGCGAGTATGTACCACGTACCTGTGTTGATCTCCAAATTTCTTTCTCTGTCAGTCTGGCCTCAATAAAAGTTGAGACGGATTCGCACGTAAACAGAAGTTATTTATTTAGCTTGCAAGCTTGAATCATCTTACAGAAATGTAACAGGACATCCTGCCTCTTACACTCCAGAAAACGACTGACTAAAAGACAAAGAGATCTCTGCAAAATCAATTCAAATGGTATCAAGTTTCACATACTCGACGGACATAGGTCAGCCTATGTCCCTCCTGACCTGTTCGATCTATTCTGATTGGCTCACTTCCAATCCCTTTCTCTGGCCCCTATCAATGCAGTCTCACTCTCATAGACACACCTCTTCCTGCTTTTTCCATGCGGTCTCAAATTCCTTTGTCCCTAACTGCAAAAATCAAAGTGGCTTATTTCTACATTACATTAATTAGTAACTCTAAAGTAACTATTTTATATCACATTCGTCATTCCCTCCTTTTATCATTCCATGATAACCAAACTATCCAATCTATAGCTACGGTTCCTCATCTAAAAAGATTCGTCGCTGCATTTCTAATTCCTGTCTTAGCCCCCCTTCATCTGCTTCACCCTCATGGATTTTAACAGTTAAATTTTTTTTTCTCGGTGATTGGGGCGGTGATCTGATCCAGTGCACCCAGCATTCTACCCATCACACATTTAAGGATGGCCAGGCCCACAAAGATGCAGCCGATAGCTACCACTAGATACATGGCCATATTTATCAACCAGTCCTTCCATCCTCCAGATCCCCAGTTACCCCAAGAGTCAGGATCCTGCATCCCGTCCAAGTGATCCCGTATGCGATCCATAAATTTAGTAATGTTAGCGGTCAAGTCTTGAACTCCCATGATAAACTTGCCCTGCACTATGGCGCATACCCCACCCTCACGGGCCAGAAGATAGTCAAGAGCATACCGGTTCTGCATTGCAAACAACCGCAGCTGAGACAACTCCTTAGTTATTGCCCCGAGGGCTCCCAAGGTTTCATTTCCCAAGATGGTAAGGCCGCAAATAAAATAATTCCGATCACTAACAGCCAAGGAACCCCCCACACCTCCCAGTGTCAATACGCTCAGAATGCCCCACCCGGCTGAGTGGCCCTGGTTGGGTGCAAGAACCTGAGGTTTTTTCCAGTTCTCGCAAAATTCAGCAGAGACTGCCCGGCGTGCTAACTGATTATGCAGGTTCCACGCCGAAGGGCAGGGGACTGTGGTAGGGACTAGAGTCCCTATAGCAATTCGGCGGGGAAATGGGGTGACAAAACGTTGGTCGCCGTACCATTAAATAAAAAGTAGTATCCTTGTTCCGTGTGGAGACTAGCATCACAATCAGCATATCGGTTGCGTAAGGACCTCCCAGTAGCCCAGTTTATCCAATTTTGAAATGCCCATTCGGGCCGCCCAGCAATGCGGAAAGCCCTATTCCCGACAGTGATATGAGAGACATTCGCCCAGCCACAAAGGAGCTGGAGGCCAGCGTTCAATGGAACGCAAGTGGTGCTATAACAAACGCATTGGCCAGACGCCTGGGTGATATGGCACCTCCTGTCCGTACAGGTGGGAAACAGACATGTTATATTTGTGTCCACCTCTACCAGCAAACAGCCATATCCTTCACTGCTGAAGCAATTCTCGTACGACCGGGAATCCCTATTGGGAGTGAAGTGGCTAGGTATGTACGCCCTCCACCGTCGCAGCCTATCGTACTGTGAATGGGAATTATCCCGAGGAAGGGGAAGGCAAATAGCCGGTGGTGCTGAATCCGGATCGTAAGGAAGAGTGACTTGCTCGGGCAATGGCTCGGAACGCTGACAATGAACCACCGTTTGGGGAGTGCCCCAAAGCGGTGAAACAGAAAATAACCTAGACACCGCTGCGGGGTTTGGGTAGCAGACAACCCGTCCCTGGCCATACAGACGGTGGTAAATCTGGTAGAAGAGATTCATACTACCCGGGTTTTCCTCAGTTTGGCCTTTAATTAACTTAAGTGCATCTCCCGGTAACCTACGTTCTAGCTGTACTTCCCTTCTCACACGCCCCGTCCTCTCTCTAGTCCCTTTCTCTTTCTCATGGTCTCTTCCTACACTCTTCTGACAGCCTGATGTTACCTTTATTGTACCACTTTTAACACATCCAAAATCAAATTTACATGTATTCCAAAAACAAGGCAATGTCCATATAATGTTCCCTTCCCATCGCCGGGGCCGGTGCAGCTGCTTCATGACTCCCGCATTCTCCTTAACTTTGATGACCTTCCATGAGTCGATACCATGTCCTCGTATATGGGGGCAGCGAAGAACATCACCTTTGCATAGGTGATGTATCCTTGTAGATTGGTTGGGGCTACACAGATACATAATATTCCCCTTTTCCATGTCCATCGCCAATAACACGCCAAGCGAAGTGAGGCCAAATATCAGACAGACGATGCGTAGCCACTCCATCATGCTCCACACCTGTAAAATAGCACTGGAGAAGGGAGGCAGGTTAGTATCCGACCTTTTACAGTAGTGGAGATGGACTCAATTTACAGTGATGTAGGTGGACCCAAGCACTTCGCCCCTCCACTTTAACTGCTGTGGGGGTGGTAAGGAGAACTTGGAAGGGCCCGTCCCATCGCGGCTCCGACCCCTTCCTAGTCCAATTTTTGACCATTACATAACTACCGGGCTGGACTGAAAGTGAGCTAGGTACTGGGCAATGGCTGGTGAGCCGCACGGACTGGGCCATGGAATTCCTTGAGCACTTGCGTAAGGGCTAGAACATAGGTGGTCATTTCTTCAGTCATCTGATGAAACTGAACCCGTCTGGGAACCTGCAGGCTCCAAGGAGTTCTAAGAGGCCTGCCATAAAGAATCTCGGCGGGAGAGAGCCGGGCTGGTCCCGCAGGTGTAACCCGCTGCTGGAAGAGGGCAACGGGGAGCAACTTAAGCCATGTCAGTCCCGTGTCTGCTCTTAATTTAGCCAATTTAGTTTTGAGGGTCTGATTGTGTCTCTCAACCACCCCGGCTGCCTGCGGTCTGTAAGCACAGTGTAACTGCTGGCGTATGCCCAACTGGGAGCAAAACTTCTTGTTAATTTGTCCAATAAAATGAGGCCCATTATCAGAACTTAACTGAGCTGGTATACCGTACCGGGGAATGATTTCCCTCATCAAGACTTTAACCACAGTAACAGCTTTACTATAGATAGTCGGATACGCCTCAACCCATCTGCTGAACACATCCACAATGACCAAAACATATTTATAACATTGACACCTTTCCAACTCAATGTAATCCATTTGGAGCGTCTCAAAGGGACCACTGGGCAACGGGGTTTGCCCCTTCCCACAAGGGATACCTTTTCCGGTGTTATATTGCTGACAAATCAAACACCGATTACTGATACTTTGGGCCAACCCCTGCATTTTAGGGTGCCACCAAGTGTCCAGCAACAAATCACTAGTCCCCCGAGCCCCACAATGAGTTGCAAAGTGTACACATTCGATGACCCATAAAGCCAGTACATCAGACATACAAGTCTGATGTGCAGGCGTGGTCCATAAAGAGGAAACAGAATCATATGTACAACCTAACCGTTTCCACATTTGTTTATCACTCTCAGGAGCGTCCTCCTGTAACCTTATGACGTCTGGCATTGGCTTGTCAGAAGCAGACACATTCATAGTAGATCGTTTAGTCTGACTTAACATTTTAGGCACCATCACTTGCTGAATTTGTGCGGCTGTGCGCGCTGCACAATCTGCTCGTTCATTACCAACGTCAACTGGGGTTGTACCATTCGTGTGGGCAGCGCATTTAATAACGGAAATCTGCGCTGGCAGAAGGAGGGCCTGCAGTAGGTCATTAACTAAACCCCGGTGGGATATTTGACCACACATAATCATGTCAGGTTGTTCTGACGAAATGTCACTCAAATCGCCCCTTATTGTGGTAGTTTCCTGAATCAAGGCTAAACAGTCGTGGCCAGGTGCGTCTTCATGGACAGGGGGACCACTAAGAAAACAGGCTGGATTGATAGTGGTACAGTGTTTAAATGTCAGACGTGGATTGTTCAAAAGGTATATCTCATACCTATTCTGACGAGCTGCGGTAAGATGCTGACCATTCGCCCCATATCCCTGGCATGGTACTGGTCATGGACCTGACGTGTAATATGAGGGCTTACCGAAGCTGACTGTGGCCATAAATGTGGTGATATTGTAACAAAATCGGCTGTACCTTCTTTTCCCGTGACTGTGGCTGTAACCTTGACTGGCCATTCGGTCTCAAGTAATGGCCGGTATTTGTCCTCCAACTCCCTGTTTCGTCCAGTTCTGTCATAGGCCAGGGTAACGTGATGCAGTGATAGTGGCTGTTCAATGTCTAACGTCCACCACTGGGGGGTGATAGAAATATAGCACTGTTGTCTCATCCTCCTCTTCGCTGATCCACCCACCCAAAGTCACTATATTGGAGCTCCTGCTGGTAAACTACCATTTCTGCCGCTTGTTGGGATCGCAGATCATCCTTTTTCATTACATACTCAGTCTTAACCTTTGTAACTGAGCCTCCTTCTTGGCCTACACCCTCCTTCCAGTAAAATCTGACTGCCCTTGCCATCTGGGAAGGGTCGTTCTCCGTCCAATTCATGTTATTACATTTCACAGCAGTAACCACAGAAGGTGGTAGGCAATGCATTAACATAGCACAGTATTGAGGGGAATTCTGACCATTTTGATACAGCAAATCGCCTGACTGCCCCCGGTAGATTTCATTAAAACGCCCCAGACATTCCTATGGCTCATCAATCTTCCTAGGTTTTAGGTCTAAGATAACAGAAAGATTTATGGGCCTTTGAAATGTGCTATTCAACGCATTCAAGATCTGTGTCCTTCTTTTCTCTATTTGCTCTCTTCTTTTTTAAAACTTAAAAATGTTTGAAAATTCAAATTGAATTACTGCAACTTGCAAGCTTAGCTCTGATCTCAACTCAGAACTAAATTTACAATTTGCTTAACACAAACTTGTATAACATTTACAACTTAATTATTTCTTTATCTTAACAATTTTTTCTTTTAACAAGTTTTTTTTCTGTTACATACACATAAGTATTAGCAAAATCAACTATCATAAGTATTAGCAAAATCAATTATCATCTCCAGATTGACACTTTTTAAAATGGTGTCCATGATCTTCTTTAAGTTTCTATTAATCTCCAGATAAAATGAGATAAACCTTATTTCAAGTAAGTAAAATTTAAGATTCTGGCAATTTCAATCAATTGCTTTCGAAAATAATAACTTTTATCAAAGAGGTGGAGAAACCCACTGGTTTCCTTTAATTAATTCAAAACGTAACTTTGCTGGTGTTCACTGACTCAAAGGAAAGGTATCCGATTACACTGCAGACTGGTGCTGTTATCTCAAGGCCTGAGTGAGAAGCACTGTCTGTTTTCAACTCCGCCTGCTGCTGTTAACCCTTTGAGAGACTTCTGCTTCAACCTCACAATCTCAACTAGACCTCGGAACTTTACAGTCCAAGGAGACAATTTTAGCTTAATCAACTATATATTTAAAACACTCACACATAGAGTTGAACCATCTTTAGATTTAAAAACAGTTATACTGGACTGAACCCCCATCTATTGAAGTCCCATCAGCCCCTGAACCCATATAATAGACTGAACCTTTATTATTTAAAGTCCCATCAGCCTCTGAACCCTGATAATAGACTGAACCTTTATTATTTAAGTCACATCAGCCTCTGAACCCCGATAATAGACTGAACCTTTATTATTTAAGTCACATCAGCCTCTGAACCCTAATAATAGACTGAACCTTTATTATTTAAAGTCCCATCAGCCCAAAACCCTAACCCAAGCCGAAACAACAATATGAAATCCCATCAATTAAAGTGCTAATCCCCAGACTGACCTGTGATTTCGTCGAGGCGGTCTTTCTGTGCCAACCGCGAGTGACCAGACTAATCAGACGATAAGAAGAGGGGAACAATCAATGCTGGTCGTTTTCCATTTCTACATTGAGGGCCCTTTGTTCCCGTCCTCCTGTTCATAATCAGTCTAATTCTGATTTCGCAGTTGGATCAGGATCGCCCAGAGAAATCCCGGTTTTCGGCACCAAATGTTGATCTCCAAATTTCTTTCTCTGTCAGTCTGGCCTCAATAAAAGTTGAGACGGATTCGCACGTAAACAGAAGTTATTTATTTAGCTTGCAAGCTTGAATCATCTTACAGAAATGTAACAGGACATCCTGCCTCTTACACTCCAGAAAACGACTGACTAAAAGACAAAGAGATCTCTGCAAAATCAATTCAAATGGTATCAAGTTTCACATACTCGACGGACATAGGTCAGCCTATGTCCCTCCTGACCTGTTCGATCTATTCTGATTGGCTCACTTCCAATCCCTTTCTCTGGCCCCTATCAATGCAGTCTCACTCTCATAGACACACCTCTTCCTGCTTTTTCCATGCGGTCTCAAATTCCTTTGTCCCTAACTGCAAAAATCAAAGTGGCTTATTTCTACATTACATTAATTAGTAACTCTAAAGTAACTATTTTATATCACATTCGTCACCTGGTGGGTGGTGTTCCCACATGTAATGGTGGTATCCATGTCGATGATCTGGCACGTCTTGCAGAGATTGCCATGGCAGGGTTGTGTGGTGTCATGGTCACTGTTCAGAAGGCTGGGTAGTTTGCTGCAAACAATGGTTTGTTTGAGGTTGCGCGGTTGTTGAAGGCAAGTAGTGGGGGTGTGGGGATGACCTTGGCAAGATGTTCATCGTCATCAATGACTTGTTGAAGGCTGTGAAGAAGATGTCGAAAGTTTCTCCGTTCCGGGAAAGTACTGGACGACGAAGGGTATTCTGTCGGTTGTGTCCCATGTTTGTCTTCTGAGGAGGTCGGTGCGGTCTTTTGCTGTGGCGTGTTGGAACTGTCGATCGATGAGTCGAGCACCATATCCCGTTCGTACGAGGGCATCCTTCAGCATCTGTAGATGTCTGTTACACTCCTCCTCGGCTGAGCTGATCCTGTGTATACGGAGGGCTTGTCCATTGGGGATGGCTTCTTTAATGTGTTTCGGGTGGAAGCTGGAGAAGTGGAGCATCGTGAGGTTATCCGTGGACTTACGGTAAAGCGAAGTGCTGAGGTGACCGTCCTGATGGAGATGAGTGTGTCCAAGAATGCAACTGATTTTGGAGAGGAATCCATGGTGAGTCTGATGGTGGGATGGAACTTATTAATGTCATTGTGTAGTTGTTTCAGTGATTCTTCGCCATGGGTCCAAAGGAAAAAAATGTCATCGATGTATCTGGTGTATAACATCGGTTGAAGGTCCTGTGCGGTGAGGAGGTCTTGTTCAAACTTGTGCATGAAGATGTTGGCAAATTGAGGTGCGAATTTGGTCCTCATGGCTGTTCCATGCGTCTGGATGAAGAACTTGTTGTCGAAGGTGAAGACGTTGTGATCCAGAATTAAGCGGATGCAGAATTGGGTCTGGAGATTGGCAGTTGTTGGTGTTCAGTACTGAGGCTGTTGCAGCAATCTCGAACAACCTCAACAAACCATTGTTTGCAGCAAACTACCCAGCCTTCAGAACAGTGACCACGACACCACACAACCCTGCCATGGCAATCTCTGCAAGACGTGCCAGATCATCGACATGGATACCACTATTACACGTGAGAACACCACCCACCAGGTACGCGGTACATACTCGCGCGACTCGGCCAACGTTGTCTACCTCATACGCTGCAGGAAAGGATGTCCCGAAGCGTGGTACATTGGTGAGACCATGCAGACCCTGCGACAACGAATGAACGGACATCGGGCGACAATCACCAGGCAGGAATGTTCCCTTCCAGTCGGGGAACCCTTCAGCAGTCAAGGGCATTCAGCCTCTGATCTCCGGGTAAGCGGGCGGCCTTCAGGACACAACACAACGCAGAATCGCCGAGCAGAAACTTATAGCCAAGTTCCGCACACATGAGTGCGGCCTCAACCGGGACCTGGGATTCATGTCGCATTACATTCATCCCCCACCATCTGGCCTGCGAAATCCTACCAACTGTCCTGGCTTGACACAATTCACACCTCTTTAACCTGGGGTTACCCCATCTCTGGATCTGTAAACACTTAATTACCTGCAAATGCTCGCATTCTAAGCATTGTCTGGTATCTTTAAATTTGTCTATATATATGTTTCTGGAACCTACGTCTTCATTCACCTGAGGAAGGAGCAGTGCTCCGAAAGCTAATGTTTGAACCAAACCTGTTGGACTTTAACCTGGTGTTGTAAGACTTCGTACTGTGCTCACCCCAGTCCAACGCCGGCATCTCCACATCATCTTCCCTAAAGGGATTAGCTGGGCCTGGTCACCATTACTGAGACTGGGCTTTCAAATCCTTATTTTGTTAAATGAATTTAAATTCCATCAGCTGCCGCGGTGGGATTCGAACCCGGGTCCTCGGAGCTTTAGCCTGGGCCCCTCTGGATTACTAGACCAGCGACATTCCCACTACACTACTGGCGCCTCAGTAAAAACCCCATTACAGTGAAAAACTTCCTGTTGCAATCGACCTCCCGATGGAGTGCAAATCCCTTTAACTTGGCGATAGATTGAAGCCACAAACGTGCCGACACCCCCCGCTCCGACAGTGGATTCCCAATACAGGGAAACCCCGATTACAGTTAAATCCCAAATGCAGAGAAACGCCTGGGCCGGGTGTCTCTGTTGCGACTCCCGCTGTGAGCGAGGAAGGGGAGTTTGGCGTTCAGCCAAATCTGCCATTCACTCCAACGGGACCAGAGAATCCCGCTGCCGGGAAGGTACGGAGAATCCCATCCCATAATATGCAAGAGTCGAAGTAATGCAAGACCCACCATTTCAGTTCTCAGTTTAGTGAAACGCCTGTTATACCCACACTCTATATCGTAATAGTTGTAATGAAGCGAACTGTGATAGAATAAGACTCCTGATGGGGTGAAACTTGTTACACTCCTGGCAGAGGGAAGTGAAAGCCCTGATATAATAACTTGCCGGTCCAGTGAAATTCCTGATTGAGTGAAACTCAATTCAGCTGAACTCCTGGCGTGATGAAACTCAATATCGTTAAACATCTACTCAGCTGAAACAGAATAGAAGAGAACCTCCTGACCCAATAACTCTTGATATTGTGAAAATTCTCATGCCATGAAACTTGAGACTTCTCCCAGGGGGAAACTCAATACAATAAAACCCCTAATGCGTCGAAAATCTGCTGAGTGATATATTGAGACCGCTGATGGACTAAAACACAACGGAACCAATCTTGAACATTGTAATAAAGAAAAAAGACAACCTCCTGACATGGTTGCAGTCTGTAGCAAGGGGCGAAATTCTCCGACCCCCTGCCGGGCTGGAGAATCGTCGGGGGTGGCGTGAATCCCACCCCCATCGGCCGCCAAATTCTCCGGCACCAAAGATTCGGCGAGGGAAGGGCCCCCCCCCCCCCCCGGCGATTCTCCGGCCCGCCATGGGCTGAAGTTCCGCTGCTGCCATAACAGTCCCGCCGACGTGAATCAAACCACCTACCTTATCGGCGGGACTGGTGGCGCGGCGGGCTCCGGAGTCCTGGGGGGGGGGGGGGGGGCGCGGCACGATCTGGCCCCGGGGGGTGCCCCCACAGTGGCCTGGCCCGCAATCGGGGCCCACTGATACGCGCGCGGGCAGGCCTGTGCCATGGGGGCACTCTTTTCCTTCCTCCTCGGCCACAGCCTCCGCGATGGCCGATGCGGAAGTGACCCCCCCCCCCCCGCGCATGAGTGGGGTTGAGGTCAGCAGCCGCTGACGCTCCCACGCATGCGCGGACTTCTGCCGACCGGCGAAGTCCTTTCGGCCCAGGCTGGCGTGGCGCCAACCACTCCGCCGCGGGGCTAGCCCCTCAAGGTGAGGGCTTGCCCCTAAAGGTGCGGATCTCCGCACCTTTGGGGCGGCCCGACACCAGAGTGGTTCACGCCACTCCATCCCGCCAGGACCCCCGCCCCGCCAGGTAGAGGAGAATCCCGCCCCTGGTGTGTTTTGAAGGGATCCTTTGGATGAGTCACCAGCAGAGTGAGTTGGAGCGGGAATATTTCAATATTTTAGACGGAGGCATGCTTTGATTAGAAATGGTCGCTACACATGATTCACAGAAATTATGTATGTCCGCTCGGGTACTGGCGAAGACTCTTCTCCGACTCGAAACGTTAACTTTTGTATCTCTCTCCACAGACGCTACCAAACCTGCTGACTATTTCCAATAACACCTTTCTTCCTTTTGTTTCAGATTTACGGCATCTGCAGTATTTTGCTTTTATTTGAATACATTTCTGTCCCTTTGGCAACGCCGCAGATGGAGAGAGTTACATAAGTGGGTCAATATCAATTGTGACTCCATCAATATTTATAGCATTGTTGTGTTTATTCAGCAAGGGAACCATTGATGCATTTCGCTGTGCCAGCTGACTGATTGTAATTAAGATCAATACGGCCTTGCTGCTCTGGTCTATTCTTTGAGCAGATTTGATGGACACTTTAATTCACTCCAGATCACTTGAACTGCAGGAATGAACATTCCGCATGGATTAGATCAGGAAAGGACGAAAACGTTCTCCTCCTGCCCCCGATGGAGACAAATCCATCCATTGGGGGCAGCACGGTAGTATCGTGGGGGGCAGCACGGTAGCATTGTGGATAGCACAATTGCTTCACAGCTCCAGGGTCCTGGCTTGGGTCACTGTCTGTGCGGAGTCTGCACATCCTCCCCGTGTGTGCGTGGGTTTCCTCCGGGTGCTCCGGTTTCCTCCCACAGTCCAAAGATGTGCAGGTTAGGTGGATTGGCCATAATAAATTGCCCTTAGTGTCCAAAATTGCCCTTAGTGTTGGGTGGGGTTACTGAGTTATGGGGATAGGGTGGAGGTGTTGACCTTGGGTAGGGTGCTCTTTCCAAGAGCCGGTGCGGACTCGATGGGCCGAATGGCCTCTTTCTGCACTGTAAATTCTATGTAAATTCTATGAAATCCGGGTGAAATTATTTAAAAACATTTTTTAAGAGTACCAATCCGTTTTTTTCCAATTAAGGAGCAATTTAGCTTTGCTGATCCACCTACCCTGCTCATCTTTGGGTTGTGGGGGTGAAACCCACGCAGACACGGGGAGAATGTGCAAACTCCACACGGACAGTGACCCAGAGCCGGGATCGAACCTGGGACCTCGGCACCGTGAGGCAGCAGTGCTAACCACTGCGCCAGCGTGCTGCCCCTGGAGGACTTATTTTAAAGGTATTTCCACCCGCTTCCTAGAGGGTGTGAAGATGGGGTCAGATTCCGAGCATAGAATTTTATAGAATTTACAGTGCAAAAGGAGGACAATTCCCCATCAAGTCTGCACCGGCCCTTGGAAAGAACATGCTATCCCGCAACCCACTAATCCCACCTAACCTTTTGGACACTAAGGGATAATTTATCATGGCCAATCCACTGAACCTGCACATCTTTGGATTGTGGGAGGAAACCGGAGCACCCGGAGGAAACCCACGCAGATACGGGGAGAAAGTGAAGACTCCGCACGGACCGTGACCCAAGGCCAGAATTGAACCCGGGACCCTGGAGCTGTGAGGTAGCAGTGCTAACCATTGTGCCATGGAGTAGGATAAGAATAGTGTGCAGACGGAATTATTGTGGGTGGGGTCAGATACAGATCGAGAAGGTGGCGGATTTCAGAGCGAGGGTGAGGTCAGATACGGAGTGAGGGTGGGGTCAGATACGGATCCCGAGTGGTGTCAGATTCAAATCAAGATTGTGGCACAGTACAGAGCGAGGGAGGTGTCAGATATAGATCGAGATGTGGTCAGATATGGATCAGGAGTGTGGCGGGCTACAGAGCGAGGGTCGGGTAAGGTACGGATCAGGAATGGGGTGGGATACAGAGCGAGGGTGGGGTGGGATACAGAGCGAGGGAGGGGTCAGATACAGATCGGGAATGGGGTGGGATACAGAGTGAGGGTGGGGTCAGATACAGATCGGGAATGGGGTGGGATACAGAGCGAGGGTGGGGTCAGATACAGATCGGGAATGGGGTGGGATACAGAGCGAGGGTGGGGTCAGATACAGATCGGGAATGGGGTGGGATACAGAGCGAGGGTGGGGTCAGATACAGATCGGGAATGGGGTGGGATACAGAGCGAGGGTGGGGTCAGATACAGATCGGGAATGGGGTGGGATACAGAGTGAGGGTGGGGTCAGATACAGATCGGGAATGGGGTGGGCTGCAGAGTGGGGGTGGGCTAAGATACAGATCAAAGGTGGCATTGGATCGAGGGTGGGGTCAGATATGGCTCGGGGGTGGGGTGGGATACAGAGTGAGGGCATGGTCACATAGGGATCGGGAGTGGAATGGGATACAGAGTGAGGGTGGGGTCAGATATGGATCGGGAATGGGGTGGGATACAGATCGGGAATGGGGTGGGATACAGATCGGGAATGGGGTGGGATACAGAGCGAGGGAGGGGTGGGATACAGAGCGAGGGTGGGGTGGGATACAGAGCGAGGGAGGGGCGGGATACAGAGCCAGGGAGGGGCGGGATACAGAGCGAAGGTGGGGTGGGATACAGAACGAGGGTGGGGTGGGATACAGAGCGAGGGTGGGGTGGGATACAGAGCGAAGGTGGGGTGGGATACAGACCGAGGGTGGGGTGGGATACAGAGCGAGGGAGGGGTGGGATACAGAGCCAGGGAGGGGCGGGATACAGAGAGAGGGAGGGGCGGGATACAGAGCGAGGGTGGAGCGGGATACAGAGCGAGGGAGAGGTGGGATACAGAACGAGGGAGGGGTGGGATACAGATCGGGAATGGGGTGGGATACAGATCGGGAATGGGATGGGATACAGAGCGAGGGTGGGGCGGGATACAGAGCGAGGGTGGGGCGGGATACAGAGCGAGGGTGGGGTGGGATACAGAGCGAGGGTGGGGTGGGATACAGAGCGAGGGAGGGGCGGGATACAGAGCGAGGGTGAGGTTGGATACAGAGCGAGGGTGGGGTGGGATACAGAGCGAGGGAGGGGCGGGATACAGAGCGAGGGTGAGGTTGGATACAGAGCGAGGGTGGGGTGGGATACAGAGCGAGGGAGGGGCGGGATACAGAGCGAGGGTGGGGTGGGATACAGAGCGAGGGTGAGGCTGGATACAGAGCGAGGGTGGGGTGGGATACAGAGCGAGGGTTAGGTTGGATACAGAGCGAGGGAGGGGCGGGATACAGAGCGAGGGTGGGGTGGGATACAGAGCGAGGGTGAGGTTGGATACAGAGCGAGGGTGGGGTGGGATACAGAGCGAGGGAGGGGCGGGATACAGAGCGAGGGTGAGGTTGGATACAGAGCGAGGGAAGGGCAGGATACAGAGCGAGGGTGGGGTTGGATACAGAGCGAGGGAGGGGCGGGATACAGAGCGAGAGAGGGGCGGGATACAGAGCGAGGGTGATGTTGGATACAGAGCGAGGGTGGGGTTGGATACAGAGCGAGGGAGGGGTGGGATACAGAGCCAGGGAGGGGCGGGATACAGAGCCAGGGTGGAGTGGGATACAGAGCGAGGGAGAGGTGGGATACAGAGCGAGGGAGGGGTGGGATACAGATCGGGAATGGGGTGGGATGCAGATCGGGAATGGGGTGGGATACAGAGCAAGGGAGAGGCGGGATACAGAGCGAGGGAGGGGCGGGATACAGAGCGAGGGTGGGGCGGGATACAGAGCGAGGGAGGGGCGGGATACAGAGGGAGGGTGGGGCGGGATACAGAGCGAGGGTGAGGTTGGATACAGAGCGAGGGTGGGGTGGGATACAGAGCGAGGGAGGGGCGGGATACAGAGCGAGGGTGGGGTGGGATACAGAGCGAGGGTGAGGCTGGATACAGAGCGAGGGTGGGGTGGGATACAGAGCGAGGGTTAGGTTGGATACAGAGCGAGGGAGGGGCGGGATACAGAGCGAGGGTGGGGTGGGATACAGAGCGAGGGTGAGGTTGGATACAGAGCGAGGGTGGGGTGGGATACAGAGCGAGGGAGGGGCGGGATACAGAGCGAGGGTGAGGTTGGATACAGAGCGAGGGAAGGGCAGGATACAGAGCGAGGGTGGGGTTGGATACAGAGCGAGGGAGGGGCGGGATACAGAGCGAGAGAGGGGCGGGATACAGAGCGAGGGTGATGTTGGATACAGAGCGAGGGTGGGGTTGGATACAGAGCGAGGGAGGGGTGGGATACAGAGCCAGGGAGGGGCGGGATACAGAGCCAGGGTGGAGTGGGATACAGAGCGAGGGAGAGGTGGGATACAGAGCGAGGGAGGGGTGGGATACAGATCGGGAATGGGGTGGGATACAGATCGGGAATGGGGTGGGATACAGAGCAAGGGAGAGGCGGGATACAGAGCGAGGGAGGGGCGGGATACAGAGCGAGGGTGGGGCGGGATACAGAGCGAGGGAGGGGCGGGATACAGAGGGAGGGTGGGGCGGGATACAGAGCGAGGGAGGGGCGGGATACAGAGCGAGGGTGAGGTTGGATACAGAGCGAGGGTGGGGCGGGATACAGAGCGAGGGAGGGGCGGGATACAGAGCGAGGGAGGGGCGGGATACAGAGCGAGGGTGGGGTGGGATACAGAGCGAGGGAGGGGCGGGATACAGAGCGAGGGTGAGGTTGGATACAGAGCGAGGGTGGGGTGGGATACAGAGCGAGGGTGAGGTTGGATACAGAGCGAGGGAGGGGCGGGATACAGAGCGAGGGTGAGGTTGGATACAGAGCGAGGGTGGGGTGGGATACAGAGCGAGGGTGGGTGGGATACAGAGCGAGGGAGGGGCGGCATACAGAGCGAGGGTGAGGTTGGATACAGAGCGAGGGTGGGGTGGGATACAGAGCGAGGGAGGGGCGGGATACAGAGCGAGGGTGAGGTTGGATACAGAGCGAGGGAGGGGCGGGATACAGAGCGAGGGTGGGGCTGGATACAGATCGGGAATGGGGCGGGATACAGAGCGAGGGAGGGGCGGGATACAGAGTGAGGGAGGGGCAGGATACAGAGCGAGGGTGAGGTTGGATACAGAGCGAGGGAGGGGCGGGATACAGAGCGAGGGTGAGGTTGGATACCGAGCGAGGGAAGGGCGGGATACAGAGCGAGGGAGGGGCGGGATACAGAGCGAGGGTGAGGTTGGATACAGAGCGAGGGAGGGGCGGGATACAGAGCGAGGGTGAGGTTGGATACAGAGCGAGGGAGGGGCTGCATAAGAGGGAGGGTGGGGCGGGATACAGAGCGAGGGTGAGGTTGGATACAGAGCGAGGGTGAGGTTGGATACAGAGCGAGGGTGGGGCTGGATAAGAGAGAGGGTGAGGTTGGATACAGAGCGAGGGTGGGGTTGGATACAGAGCGAGGGTGGGGCTGGATAAGAGGGAGGGTGGGGTTGGATACAGAGGGCGGGATTCTCTCCGCCCGGGGCCGGGCCGGAGAATCCCCACGACCGGCGCGAATCGCGTCACGCCGGCACGTGATTCTCCGCAGAGTTGAGAATTGGCACCAGCGTGGTTGGCGCGGCGCCAGTCGAGGGCCGCTCTACGCGGCCGGCCGCTGATTCTCGGCCCGGGATGGCCATCCTAAAAACGCCGAGTCCCGCCAGCGCCGTCCACACTTGCTCTCAGCCGGCCGGAACTCAGCGTTGGAAGGGTCGGGGGGCGGGCAGCCTGTGGGGGGCGGAGGGGAGTGTCTCTCCGGCTGGCGTCCTCCATTCCTCCGCATCGGCCTCTGTAGTCCTGCGGTATGTTGCGCGCGGCCAGCGCATTGAAGGGAGCCACTGTGCATGCGCGCATTGCCGCCGGTGCCATTGTGCATGCGCGTGATGCTGCCGGTGTAACTGCGTGCGTTGCTGCCGGTGCCACTGAGCGCGCGCGCGATGCTGCCGGTGTAACTGCGTGCGTTGCCGCCGGAGCCACTGTGCATGCGCGCGTTGCTGCCGGTGTAACTGGGTGCGTTGCTGCCGGTATAACTGTGCTTGCGCCAATCCCTTGGCGCCCATTTCATGCCGGGATCAGCAGCTGGAGTGCCATGGTCCGCTCCAGTGCCGTGCTGGCCCCCTTTCGGGGCCAGAATTACTGATCCTGATCGACGGCGTTTCCGACGCTGTCAACATTTAGCCTCAGGATCATAGATTCCCACCCCGACTGACGGTGGTGTCAGATCGGGAGTGGGAAGAAATACAGTGGGGGTGGCGTCAGATACAGAGCGAGGGTGGGGTGGTATACAGATCATGAGTGGGTTAAGATGCAGAGCAAGGATGGTGTCAGATACAGAGTGTATTTGGGTCATAAACTGAGTGGAGGTGGGCATAGATTAAGACTTTAGCTGGGGGCAAAAACAGAATGCTCAATCCTTCCTCACAAGACAAGGCCCTCATCTCAGCAACAAGCCTGGTGAGCTTTCTCTGAGCTGCTTCCAATGCAATACTGTTCCTCGGCTGGATGCAGTGCTCCAGGTGAGGTCACACCAATTTCCAGTACAGCTGTAGCAGGACTTAAATCCTTTTAAACTCCATCCCCTCCTTGCAATAAAGCCCAACATTCCTCATGACTTGCTGTATCTGCTTGCTGGCTTTTTCTGATTCATGTACAATGGCACCCAGATCTCTTTTCATTTACGGGATGTGGCAGTCGCTGGTTAGGTCAGCATTTATTGCCCATCCCCAGTTGCCCTTCAGTAGGTGGTGCTGAGTTGCCTTCTTGAACCGCTGCAGTCCTGGAGGTGTAGGTATACCCACTGTGCAGTTACGGAGGGAGTTCCAGGGTGATGTCCCAACGACAGGAAGGAACGACGATATATTTCCAAGTCAGGCTGGTGAGTGACTTGAAGGGGTTCCCAGGTATCGGCTGCTCTAGATGGTAGTGGTCGTGGGTTTGGAAGGTGCTGTCGAAAGAACCCAGGCGAGTTACCGCAGTGCATCTTGTAGATGGTACACACGGCTGCCACTGTCCATCGGTGGTGGAGGGTTTGCATGTTTGTGGAAGGGGGAGCAATTAAGCAGGGCTGCTTTGTCCTGGATGGTGTTGAGCTTCTTGAGTGTTGTTTGAGCTGCACTCATCCAGGCAAGTGGAGAGTATTCCATCACACTCCTGACTTGTGCCTCGCTGATGGTGGACAGGATTTGGGGGAATCAGGAGGTGAGTTACTCGCTGTAGGATTCCTAGCCTTTGACCTGCCCTAGTAGCCACAGAATGAATGTGGCTAGTCCAGTTCAGTTTCTGATCAATGGTAACCCCAGGATGTTGATTGTGGGGGATTTAGCGATAGTAATGCCATTGAATGTCCAGGGGCGATGGTTAGATCCTCTCTTGTGGGAGATGGCCATTGCCTGGCACTTGTGTGTTGCGAATGTAACTTTCCTCTTGTCAGCCTGCATATTGTCCAGGTCTTGCTGCATTTGGACATGAACTGCTTCAGTGTCTGCGGAGTCACGAATGATTCTGAATATTGATCAGTCATCCGCAAACATCCCCACTTCTGACCTTTTAATGGAAGGGTCATTGATGAAGCACCTGAAGATAGTTGGGCCTGGGACACTGCCCTGAGGAACTCCTGCAATGATGTCCTGGAGCTGAGATGATTGACTTCCAATCACCACAACCATCTTCCTTTGTGCCAGATATGACTCCAACCAGTGGAGAGTTTCCCCCCTGATTCCCATTGAGTCCAGTTTAGCTGGGGGGCTCCTTGATGCCGTACTCGGTCAAATGCTGCCTTGATGTCCAGGGCAATCACTCTCACCTCACCTCTGTTGTCCATAGTTGTACCAAGGCGGCAATGAGGCCAGGAGCTGAGTGACCCTGGCGGAACCCAAACTGAACGTCACTGAGCAGGTTATTACTGAATAAGTGCCATTTGATAGCACTGTTAATAATGGAGAGTAGATTGATACGGTGGTAATTGGCTGGGTTGGATTTGTCCTGTTTCTTGTGTACAGGACACACCTAAGTAATTTTCCACATTGCGGGTAGTTGCCAGTGTTGTAGCTGTACTGGGGCAGCTTGGCAAGGGGTACGGCAAGTTCTGTAGCACAAGTCTTCAGTGCCATTGCCAGAATATTGTCAGAGCCAATAGCCTTTGCAGTATCCAGTGCCTTCAGCCATCTCTTTATATCACGTGGAGTGAATCATATGGCTGAAGACTGACATCTGTGATTCCCGGGACCTCCGGAGCAGACCGAGAGGGATCATCCACTCGGCACTTCAGGCTGAAGATTGTTGCGAACGCCTCAGCCTTGTCTTTTGCACAGATGTGCTGGGTTCCTCCATCATTTTTATTTTTATAAATTTAAAGTACCCAATTATTTTCTTTCCAATTCAGCGGCAATTTAGCGTGGCCAATCCACCTAACCTGCACATCTTTGGGTTGTGGGGGTGAAACCCACGCAGACATGGGGAGAATGTGCAAACTCCACACGGACAGTGACCCAGGGCCGGGATTTGAACCCGGGTCCTCAGCGCCGTAGTCCCAGTGCTAACCACAGGGCAGCACGGTAGCCTTGTGGATAGCACAATTGCTTCACAGCTCCAGGGTCCCAGGTTCGATTCCGGCTTGGGTCACTGTCTGTGCGGAGTCTGCACATCCCCCCCGTGTGTGCGTGGGTTTCCTCCGGGTGCTCCGGTTTCCTCCCACAGTCCAAAGATGTGCGGGTTAGGTGGATTGTCCATGATAAATTGCCCTTAGTGTTCAAAATTGCCCTTAGTGTTGGGTGGGGCTACTGGGTTATGGGGATAGGGTGGAGGTGTTGACCTTGGGTATGGTGCTCTTTCCAGGAGCCGGTGCAGACTCGATGGGCCGAATGGCCTCCTTCTGCACTGTAAATTCTATGAAACTATGTGCCGCCCCCGGGCTCTTCCATCATTGAGGATGGGGATATTTGTGGAGCCTCCTCCTCCAGTGAGTTGTTTAATTGTCCACCGCCATTCACGGCTGGATGTGGCAGGACTACAGAGCTCAGATCGGATGCGTTCATTGTGGAATCGCTCAGCTCTGTCTATTACTTGCTGCTTATGCTGTTTGACACACAAGTAGTCCTGTGTTGTAGCTTCACCAGGTTGACACCTCATTTCTCGGAATGCCTGATGTTGCTCCTGGTATGCTCTCCCGCACTCTTCATTCAACCAAGGTTGATCCCTTGGTTTGGTGGTCATGGTAGAGTGGGGGATATGCCGGGTAATGGGGGTTGCAGTTTGTGGTTGAATAAAATTCTGCTGCTGCTGAAGGTGCAGAGCCCCTGATTGATGCCCAGTCTGGAGTTGCTAGATCTGTTCGAAGTCGATCCCGTTTATCACGGGGGTGGTGCCACACAACACGAAGGAGGGTATCCTCAATTTGATTATGGGACTTTGGTCCACACAGGGACTGTGCGGTGGTCACGTCTACTGATACTGTCATGGACAGAGGCATCTGCAGCAGGCAGATTGGTGAGGATGAGGTCAAGTATGTTCTTTCCTCTTGTTGGTTTCCTCGCCACCTGCTGCAATCCCAGTCCAGCAGCTATATCCTTTAGGGCCTGGCCAGCTCTGTCTGTGGTGGTGCTACCGAGCCACTCTTGGAGTCCCCCACCCAGAGAATATTCTGCGCCCTTGCCACCCTCAGTGCTTCCTCCAAGTGTTGTTCAACAGGGAGGAGCACTGATTTATCAGCTGATGGTGGCCGGTACGTGGTAATCAGCAGGAGGTTTCCTTGCCCATGTTTAACCTGAAGCCATGAGAGTGCATGGGGTCCAGAGTCGAAGTTGAGGATTCCCAGGGCAATTCCCTCCCGACTATATACCACCTCTGGGCCGCCACCTCTGCTGCCTCTGTCCTGCTGGTGAGACAGGACATACCCAGGTATGGCGATAGTGGTGTCTGGGACATTGTCTGTAAGGTATGATTCTGTGAGTATGACTATGTCAGGCTGTTGTTTAACCAGTCAGTGGGACAGCTCTGCCAACTTTGGCACAGGCCCCCAGGCGTTAGTAAGGAGGACTTTGCAGGGCTGGGTTTGCTGTTGTCGTTTCCGGTGCCTGGTTCAATGCCAAGTGGTCCGTCCGGTTTCTTTTCTTTTTTTGTGTTTTCATAGAGGTTGAATACCACTGAGTGGCCAGCTGGGCCATTTCAGAGAGCATTTAAGAGTTAACCACATTATTGTGGGTCTGGAGTCACGTGGGCCAGACCAGGTAAGGACGGCAGATTTCCCTCCGTAAAGGACATTAGTGAACCAGATGGGTTTTTCACGACAATCGAGAATGGTTTCATGGTCATCATTAGACTTTTGAGGGCAGTGGGTTAGCCCTGCTGCCTCACAGCGCCGAGGTCCCAGGTTCGATCCCGGCTCTGGGTCACTGTCCATGTGGAGTTTGCACATTCTCCCCGTGTTTCCGTGGGTTTCGCCCCCACAACCCAAAGATGTGCAGGGTAGGTGGATTGGCCACGCTAAATTGCCCCTTAATTGAAAAAAATGAATTGGGTACTCTAAATTTAAAAAAAAAATCATTAGACTTTTAATTCCAGATATTTTATTGAGTTTAAATTCATCACCTGCCGTGGCGGGATTTGAACCCGGATCCCCAGATCATTATCCTGGGTCTCTGGATTACTAGTCCAGTGACAATACCACTATGCCACCCCCTCCAGCGGTCTGCAGTCCATCACCATTTCAGTAACATTCTGCTTTTCTATTCTTCCTGCCAATGCTTATTGAGGGATAGGCATTGGTCAGGACCCGAGGGATGATGCCCTCTTCAACGTATTGCCATGGGATCTGTCCCATCCATCCGGATGGGACTTGGAGTCTCTGACAGTGCAGCACGCCCTCACCACTGCGCCAGCATGGCAGTTTTGATTGTTGCACTGAAGCCCTGGCGCGGCACTCTCGCCTGGAGACTCAGGGCCGGGAGTGCGGTCAGCTGAGCCGCAGTTGGGAGCCTCAGTTTAACATCTCCTCCAAGAGGCAACACCTCAGACGGCCCATGGCCTTCTTTTCCCGAACCCTCAACGCCTCCGAGATCCGGCACTCCTCTGTCGAGGACGAAGCTCAAGCCATCGTGGAAGCTGTGCGGCATTGGAGGCACTAGAGGTTCACCCTCGTCACCGATCAACGGTCAGTAGCCTTTATGTTTGACAACGCACAACGGGGCAAAATTAAAAATGACAAAATCTTGAGGTGGAGGATCGAACTCTCCACCTACAATTACGATAGTAAGTATCGTCCTGGGAAGCTCAGTGAGCCCTCAGATGCCCTGTCCTGTGGCACATGCGCCAGTGCACAGGATGACCGACTTCGGGCTATCCACGATGACCTCTGTCACCCGGGGCCACCCGGCTTACCCACTTTATTAAGGTCCGCAACCTGCCCTACTCCACCGAGGATGTCAGGGCCATGACCAGGGACTGCCACGTCTGCGCAGAGTGCAAACCGCACTTCTACCGGTCAGACAAGGCCCACCTGGTAAAGGCCTCCCGGCCCTTTTAGCGCCTCAGTATTGACTTTAAAGGGCGCCTTCCGTCCACCAACCGCAATATATACTTCCTGACCATCATTGACGAGAACTCCCGCTTCCCCTTCACTGTCCCTTGTCCCGACTTGACCTCGGCCACTGTTATAAAGGCACTGAACAGCATCTTCACCCTGTTCGGTTTCCATTTGTACATCCACAGTGACCGGGGCACATTGTTCATAAGCGTTGAGCTGTGTCAGTACCTGCTCAGTAAGGGCATCGCCTCGAGCAGGACTACGAGCTACAACCCGCAGGGAAACGGGCAGGTGGAGAGGGAGAAAGCGATGGTATGGAAGGCCGTTCTTCTTGCCCTCCGGTCTAGAAGTCTCCCGATTCCCCGCTGGCAGGAGGTCCTCCCCGACGCCCACCACTCCATTAGGTCGCTCCTCTGCACAGCCACGAACGAGACCCCTCACGACCGTGTTTGTCTTCCCGAGGAAGTCCATCTCCGGGGTCTCACTTCCATCCTGGCTGACAACTCCGGGGTCCGTCCTTCTCCGGAAGAATACGAGGAGCCATAAGACTGACCCGCTGGTCGAGAGGGTACAGCTGCTGCACGCTAACCCCCGATACGCCTACGTCGCACACCAAGACGGACGGCAAGATACGGTCTTCCTACGGGACCTGGTGCCCACTGGTTCCCCGGCCAACGCTCCCCACCGCCTACCGCCACCCCCCACGCTCCTTGCGCCCTCCCTGGGGCTCCTGTACTGTCCCATGCCTACACTGCCGCCATCCACCACCCCCCCTGCCTACCCCCTCCCCATAACCGATGCTGACACGCTGGACTGAAGCTCCAGACAACACTCTCTCGGAGTCATCAACTGCAACGCCCGCACCCGCCGCACCGCCAGAGCTGAGGATCCGGCATCCAGACAGACTGAATATATGATGACCCCACTTCACCCCCGCCGGACTTCATTTTTTTAACAGGGGGTGAATGTGGTAAATGTATTCACCATAGTACAAACTGTCTGTTTAGTACAGTGGCCTATGGCCAGGAAATGGTAATACGATCTACCCTGTCTGTATAGTACTGTGGCCTATGGCCAGGAAATAGTAATACGATCTACCACCATAGATTCCGCCTCTGGCTCCACCGCCCCCCCCCCGGGCTGTATATAGACCTGGCCACCTGTGGCCGGCACTCATTGTTACTGAACTCACAGGCAGGTAAGTTCTCGGTTAATAAAGCCTCTGTTCACTCGTTCTCATTGTCTTGCAGTGAATTGGTGGTACAACAGTTGCACAGTGCTTCACGGTGAATTAATTATCTTTGAAGTGTTGTCACTTGTACTGCGGGAAAAGTGGCAGTCAATTTGCGCACAGCAAGCTCCCACATACAGCATAGTGCTCTCAAACAGATCATCGGTTCCTGTGCTGTCAATTGGAGGATACGTATTGTCCAGGACACTGGGGGTAATTTCCCCCTCTCCATTTTCCAGCACTTGGTCTGTAGTTTTGTAGGCGGTGGTGCTTCAAGTGCTCATCTAAATGCTACTTAAATGTTGCGCGGATTCCCGCCTCGAACACCCTTTCAGGCAGAGTTCCAGACTCCCACCACACTCTGGGTGAAAAAGGTTCTACCTCAAATCCCCTCTAAATCTCCTCCCCCTTACCTTAAACCTATGCCTCCTGGGGCAGCACGGTGGCGCAGTGGGTTAGCACTGCTGCCTCACGGCGCCGAGGTCTTAGGTTCGATCCCGGCTGTGGGTCACTGTCCGCGTGGAATTTGTACATTGTGTTTGTGTAGGTCTCGCCCCCACAATCCAAAGATGTGCAGGCTAGGTGGATTGGCCACGCTAAATTGCTCTAAATTTATTTTAAAAAGTAAAGACCCATATGCCTTTTTAACCACCTATCTACCTGTCCTGTTTTCAGAGATCTATGGACATGCACACCAACATCAGCCTCAATTGTTGTGCTCAAGTCCCTGTGATTTCCCTTCTATCTGTCACTCTGTTTATGCCACTGCATCTGTCTGTATGTTTCTCTAACTTTGTGCATCTGTGTTTCTCTATCTGTACCTGTGGCAGAGCGATTATCAATCTTACTGCATGCCTCCTATACTACTCTCTCCCTCTCTATGTACATTTCTCTGTGTATTTATATAATAGCTGCTTGTCACTCTATTTAATCTCTGCATGTTACTCGCTCATTCCATCTGTGTGTCTCTGTATATATAGTGCTGCCTGTAATTATTGGTGTGGGAGTCTGTATGCAACATACATGTCTAGATCTTTCTCGCTCTCTCCATATACTTTTATATACAAGGGTTGAATTCTATGGCCCCGTCACGGCAGGGTAAAATGCGTATGTGTGTATGTGAGTGTGTGTGTTTCTGTCTGTGTGTTTCTGTCTGAGTGTATGTGTGCCTGTGTGTATATGTGCAGGTGCCTGTATGGGTGTGTATGTATGCACCTGTGTGCCTGTGTATGCGTGTGAGTGTGTGTGTGCCTACTTGTGTGTGTGTGTGTGTGTATATATGTGTAAGTCTGTGTGTGCGTGCGCATTTGCATGTGTGTATGTGGGAGTCTGTGTGGGTGTGCATGTGCCTGAGTGAATGTGCATGTACCAGTGTGTGTCCGTCTGACTGTGTGTGTATGTATGTGCCCATGTGTGAGTGTATATGTGCACATGTGTGTGCCCGTATGTGTGGATGTGCGCATGTACGTGTGTATGTATGTGAGAGTGTGTGTATGTGTGTATATCTGTGTGTATGTGCCTGTGTGTGTATATCTGTGTGTATGTGCCTGTGTGTGTGTATATCTGTGTGTATGTGCCTGTGTGTATATCTGTGTATATGTGCCTGTGCGTGTGTATGTGCCTGTGTGTGTGTATATCTGTGTGTATGTGCCTGTGTGTGTGTGTATATCTGTGTGTATGTGAGAGTGTGTGTGTATATCTGTGTGTATGTGCCTGTGTGTGTATATCTGTGTGTATGTGCCTGTGTGTGTATATCTGTGTGTGTGTATATCTGTGTGTATGTGCTTGTGTGTATCTGTGTGCATGTGCCTGTGTTTGTGTGTGTGTATATCTGTGTGTATGTGCCAGTGTGTATGTGCCTGTGTGTGTGTGTATATCTGTGTGTATGTGCCTGTGTGTGTATCTGTGTGTATGTTCCTGTGTTTGTGTGTGTGTATATCTGTGTGTATGTGCCTGTGTGTGTATATCTGTGTATGTGCCTGTGGGTGCGTGTGTGTGTATCTGTGTGTATGTGCCTGTGTGTGCATGTGTGTGTATATCTGTGTGTATGTGCCTGTGTGTGTGTATCTGTGTGAATCTGCCTGTGTGTGTATCTGTGTGTATGTGCCTGTGTGTGTGTGTGCGTGTGTATCTGTGTATGCGCCTGTGTGTGCGTGTATGTGCCTGTGTGTGTGTATCTGTGTGAATGTGCCTGTGTGTGTGTGTGCCTGTGTGTGTGTGTATGTGCTTGTGTGTATCTGTGTGTATGTGCCTGTGTTTGTGTGTGTGTATATCTGTATGTATGTGCCTGTGTGTATGTGCCTGTGTGTGTGTGTATATCTGTGTGTATGTGCCTGTGTGTTTGTGTGTATATCTGTGTGTATGTGCCTGTGTGTGTGTATGCGCCTGTGTGTGTATCTGTGTGTATGTGCCTGTGTGTGTGTATCTGTGTGTATGTGCCTGTGTGTGTGTATGCGTGTATGTGCCTGTGTGTATATCTGTGTGTATGTGCCTGTGTGTGTGTATCTGTGTGTATGTGTTTGTGTGTGTGTATATCTGTGTGTATGTGCCTGTGTTAGTGTGTGTGTGTATCTGTGTGTATGTGCCTGTGTTTGTGTGTGTGTGTGTTACTCTGCTATATATGTCCCTGTCTTTGTCTGCAGCTACATCCCTGCAGCCCCTGGCTGTCTCTCTGTGTGCTTCCATGGGCTGTAAATGACTGCTTACCATATTTGTGGTGAATGGTAACTGTGTTGAGATGTTCCTGCACCTGTTGTTTACACCGAGGGATTAACCTGTTTATTTTAATTAAACTAATGCCTTTGTCAAAATAGCAGGCATGTTGTTTAAAAAAAAAAATCAATCTTGGGATCTGGCTGTGGCTGGCTAGGCCGGCATTGGTTGATCATCCCTAAGTGCCCATGAGAAGGTGGTGGTGGTGAGCTGCCTTCTTGAACTGCTGCAGACGTACAAAGGAGCGGAGAGGCCTAGGGCTGCCTGGCCAAAGATCCCTGAAGGCAGCAGGACAGGTAGAGAAGGTGGTTAAGAAGGCCTACGGGGCTCTTGCCTTTATTGAACAAAGCATGGAATATAAGAGGGGGGAGGTTATGATGGAGTGTATAAAACTCTGGTTAGGCCCCAGCTGGAGTACTGTGTGCCATTCTGGTCACCACACTATAGGAAGGGTGTGATTGCACGAGAGAGGGTGCAGAGGAGATTCACCGGGATGTTGCCTGGGCTGGAGTGTTTCAGCGATGAAGAGAGACTGGTTAGGCTGGGGCTGTCCTCCTTAGAGCAGAGAAGGCCGAGGGGGGACCATTTGAGGTGTACAAAATAATGAGGGCCATAGATAGAGTGGATAGGAAGAAACCAGTCCCCTTCGGAGACAGATCAATAACCAGGGAGCACAGATTTAAGGTAAGGGGGGAGGAGATTTCGAGGGGATTTAAGGAAAACCCTTTTCACCCAGAGGGTGGTGGGAGTCTGGAACTCGCTGCCTGAAAGGGTGGGAGAGGCGGGAACCCTCACAACATTTAAGCAGCATTTCGATGAGCACTTGAAACGCCACAGCATACAAGGCGACGGACCAAGTGCTGGAAAATGGTTTAGAATATATTGGTGTTTGATGGCTGGCACAGACACGATTGGCCGAAGGGCCTTTTTCTGTGCTGTAAAACTCTATGACTCCTTGACAGTCCATGAGGTGTAGGTACACCCACAGTGCTGTTAGGAAGGAAGTTCCAGGGCATCGACCCTGTGACAGTGAAAGGGACGGCGGTACATGTCCAAGCCTGGCTGGTGAACGGCTCGGAAAGGAATTCGGAGGTGGTGGGGTATCTGCTGCCCACATCCTTCTAGGTGGTCGTGGGTTTGGAAGCTGCTGTCTAAGGAGCTTGGTGAGTTGCTGCAGTGCATCTTGTAGATGGTACGCAAGGCTGCCACTGCTCGTCGGTGGTGGAGGGTTTGAGTGTTTGTGGAAGGGGTGCCAATCAAGCGGGGCTGCTTTGTCCTGGATGGTGTCGGGCTTCTTGAGTGTTGTCGGAGCTGCACTCATCCAGGCAAGTGGGGGGTATTCCATCAGATTCCTGACTTGTGCCTTGTAGGTGGGGAACAGTTAGTCACTGGGAATTCATCACCCAGGCAGATTGTGCCAACAGCGTGAATGCACAGGACAACCTCTTGTAGCTGAGATCCCCGGCAAAATTATGAAAGCATTCTAAAAGTACAGACTTGTGATATCATTTTGAGTAGTCATTGTGAAGAATCTGCCTGCTACGTGTAGAGTGTGTGTGTGAGAGTGTGTATGTGTGTGTGCGTGAATGTGTCTGTTTTTGTATGTGTGTGTCTGTCTATTTATAAGTGTGTTTGTTTTGTGTGTGTGTGTGAGTGAGTGTGTGTGTATGTATGTGTTAGTGTGTCGAGTGGGCGTATGAATAGTGTGTGTGATATTGTGTGCAGTGTGTGTGTGTGTGTGTGAGTGCATGTACAGTGTGCAAGTTCCTGCATGGTGTGTGAGTGCTTGTATAGTGTATGTAGGTGTGAGAGTGTGTGTGTATATGTGACTGTGAGTAATTTTAAGTGAGTGAGTGTGAGACTGTGTATGAGTGTATGTGTGTGTGAGTGAGAGTATGTGACTGGGTGAGACTGAGTGTGTGTGAGACTTGTGTGAGAGACAGTGTGTGTGTGTGTGTGTGTGTGAGTGTGAGACTTTGTGTGTGAGAGAGACTCTGTGTGAGATTCAGTTGTGAGAGTGTGTGTGTGTGAGAGAGTGTGTGTGTGGGAGACTGTGTGTGGGAGACTGTGTGTGGGAGACTGTGTGTGTGTGACAGTGTGTGTGTGTGAGACTGTGGGTGTGTGTCTGAGAGAGAGACTGTGTGTGTGTGTTTGTATGTGAGACTCACTGTGAGACAGTGTGTGTGAGACTGTGAGTGTGAGACTCTGGGTGTGTGAGACTCAGTGTGAGAGTCTGTGTGTGAGTGAGAGTCTGTGTGTGAGTGAGTATGAGAGTCAATGAGTGTGAGAGTGTCTGTGTGTGTGTGAGACAGTGAGAGTCAGTTTATGAATGTGAGATTCAGTGTGAGTGAGTGTGAGACTCACAGAGAGTCAGTATATATGAGTGTGAGACTCAGTGTGAGTGTGAGAGTCAATATGTGAGTGTGTGTGTGAGATTCAGTGTGTGAGTGAGTGTGTGAGTCAGTGTATGTGTGAGTGAGAGTCTGTGAGAGTGAGTGTGGGAGTCAGTGTGTGTGTGTGTGACAGTGGGTGAGTGTGAGAGTCAGAATGTGAATGTGAGAGTCAGTGTGAGTGTGGGACTAAGAGTGAGAGTGTGTGAGAGAGTCAGAGTATGTTGAATGTGAGAGTGTGTGTGAATGAGAGTATGTGCGTTGATGTGTTGGGTGTTCTGGATCACATACAGGTCACCAACACTTGAAATAGTGCAACACTATTTTATTGAATCATTAACTGTTTAAACATACTCAGACTGTGGGTTAATACGATACTAGCTTTAACTAAAGACCTTTGCCTTGTCCTAACCAGTCGATGCACTCAGCACATGGTGAATGTCTGTGTTACAGGCTGTGAGCTCTGTCCTCCTAGCTAGCTGCAGCTCGAATGAGCGGGAACTCTGATGCTCCCTGTCTTTATAGTGCGTGTGCTCTAACTGGTGATTGGCTGCGGTGTTGTGTGTGTTGATTGGTCCCACTGTGTGTCCATCGGTGTGTGTCTGCACCATGATGCTCTGGTGTATATTATGACATGCGTCAGTGTATGTATGAGTGTGAGAGTCAGTATGTGAGAGTCAGTATGTGAGTGTGAGAGTCAGAGTATGTGTGATTGTGAGAGTGTGTGAATGAGAGAGGTGTGAGTGTGAGGGTCAGTGAGTGTGAGACTCTGAGTGAGTGTGAGAGTCAGTGTGTGGTGAGAGAGTCAACGTGAGAGTCAGAGTGTGCATGTGTGTGAGCAAGAGTGTGTGAATGTGAGAGTCGGTGTGTGTGTGTCAGTGTGTGAGTGTGAGAGTCAGTGTGTGTGTGAGAGTGAATGTGTGTGAGCGAGTCGGTGTGTGTGAGTGTGAGAGTCGCGTGTGTGTGTAAGTCAGTGTATGAAATGAAATGAAAATTGCTTATTGTCACGAGTAGGCTTCAATGAAGTTACTGTGAAAAGCCCCTAGTCGCCACATTCCGGCGCCTGTTCGGGGAGGCTGGTACGGAAATTGAACCGTGCTGCTCGCCTGACTTGGTCTGCTTTCAAAGCCAGCGATTTAGCCCTGTGCTAAACCAGCCCCTTGTGTATGTGTGTGTGTGTGTGTGAGAGTCGGTGTGTGAGTGAGATTCAGTGTGTGTGTGAGTCAGTGTGTGTGTGTGAGTGTGAGTCAGTGTGGGTGTCAGAGTCAGTGTGTGAGTGAGAGTCAGTGTGTGTGAGATTCAGTGTGTGTGAGATTCAGTGTGTGTGTGAGTCAGTGTGTGTGTGTGAGAGTCAGTGTGTGTGTGAGAGTCAGTGTGTGTGTGAGTCAGTGTGTGTGTGTGTGTGAGTCAGTGTGTGAGTGAGATTCAGTGTGTGTGAGTCAGTGTGTGTGTGAGTCAGTGTGTGAGTGAGATTCAGTGTGTGTGTGAGTCAGTGTGTGTGTGAGTGTGAGTCAGTGTGGGTGTGAGAGTCAGTGTGTGAGTGAGAGTCAGTGTGTGTGAGATTCAGTGTGTGTGAGATTCAGTGTGTGTGTGAGTCAGTGTGTGTGTGTGAGAGTCAGTGTGTGTGTGAGAGTCAGTGTGTGCGTGAGAGTCAGTGTGTGTGTGAGAGTCAGTGTGTGTGTGAGTCAGTGTGTCTGAGAGTCAGTGTGTGTGTGAGTCAGTGTGTGTGTGAGTCAGTGTGTGAGTGAGATTCAGTGTGTGTGAGAGTCAGTGTGTGTGTGTGAGTCAGTGTGTGTGTGTCAGTGTGAGTGAGATTCAGTGTGTGTGAATGAGATTCAGTGTGTGTGAGAGTCAGTGTGTGTGTGTCAGTGTGAGTGAGATTCAGTGTGTGTGAATGAGATTCAGTGTGTGAGTGAGATTCAGTGTGAGTGAGATTCAGTGTGAGTGAGATTCAGTGTGTGTGTGAGTCAGTGTGTGTGAGAGTCAGTGTGTGTGTGAGTGTGAGTCAGTGTGGGTGTGAGAGTCAGTGTGTGAGTGAGAGTCAGCGTGTGAGTGAGAGTCAGTGTGAGTGAGAGTCAGTGTGAGTGAGAGTCAGTGTGTGTGAGAGTCAGTGTTTGTGAGAGTCAGTGTGTGTGAGAGTCAGTGTGTGTGAGATTCAGTGTGTGTGTGTGTGAGTGTGAGAGTCAGTGTGGTGTGTGTGAGAGTCAGTGTGTGTGTGAGAGTCAGTGTGTGTGTGAGAGTCAGAGTGTGTGTGAGAGTCAGAGTGTGTGTGAGAGTCAGAGTGTGTGTGAGAGTCAGTGTGTGTGAGAGTCAGTGTGTCTGAGAGTCAGTGTGTGTGTGAGAGTCAGTGTGTGTGTGAGTCAGTGTGTGTGTGAGAGTCGCGTGTGTGTGAGAGTCGCGTGTGTGTGAGAGACAGTGTCTGTGAGAGTCAGTGTGTGTGAGAGTCAGTGTGTGTGTGAGAGTCAGTGTGTGTGAGAGTCAGTGTGTGTGTGAGTCAGTGTGTGTGTGAGAGTCAGTGTGTGTGTGAGAGTCAGTGTGTGTGTGAGAGTCAGTGTGTGTGTGAGTGAGAGTCAGTGTGAGTGAGAGTCAGTGTGAGTGAGAGTCAGTGTGAGTGAGAGTCAGTGTGTCTGAGAGTCAGTGTGTGTGTGAGAGTCAGTGTGTGTGTGAGTCAGTGTGTGTGAGAGTCAGTGTGTGTGTGAGAGTCAGTGTGTGTGAGAGTCAGTGTGTGTGAGAGTCAGTGTGTCTGAGAGTCAGTGTGTGTGTGAGAGTCAGTGTGTGTGTGAGTCAGTGTGTGTGAGAGTCAGTGTGTGTGTGAGAGTCGCGTGTGTGTGAGAGTCGCGTGTGTGTGAGAGACAGTGTCTGTGAGAGTCAGTGTGTGTGAGAGTCAGTGTGTGTGTGAGAGTCAGTGTGTGTGAGAGTCAGTGTGTGTGTGAGTCAGTGTGTGTGTGAGAGTCAGTGTGTGTGTGAGAGTCAGTGTGTGTGTGAGAGTCAGTGTGTGTGTGAGTGAGAGTCAGTGTGTGTGTGAGTCAGTGTGTGTGTGTCAGTGTGAGTGAGATTCAGTGTGTGTGAATGAGATTCAGTGTGTGTGAGAGTCAGTGTGTGTGTGTCAGTGTGAGTGAGATTCAGTGTGTGTGACTGAGATTCAGTGTGTGAGTGAGATTCAGTGTGAGTGAGATTCAGTGTGAGTGAGATTCAGTGTGTGTGTGAGTCAGTGTGTGTGAGAGTCAGTGTGTGTGTGAGTGTGAGTCAGTGTGGGTGTGAGAGTCAGTGTGTGAGTGAGAGTCAGTGTGTGAGTGAGAGTCAGTGTGAGTGAGAGTCAGTGTGAGTGAGAGTCAGTGTGAGTGAGAGTCAGTGTGTGTGAGAGTCAGTGTGTGTGAGATTCAGTGTGTGTGTGTGTGAGTGTGAGAGTCAGTGTGGTGTGTGTGAGAGTCAGTGTGTGTGTGAGAGTCAGTGTGTGTGTGAGAGTCAGAGTGTGTGTGAGAGTCAGTGTGTGTGAGAGTCAGTGTGTGTGAGAGTCAGTGTGTGTGAGAGTCAGTGTGTGTGTGAGAGTCAGTGTGTGTGTGAGAGTCAGTGTGTGTGAGAGTCAGTGTGTGAGAGAGTCAGTGTGTGTGTGAGTCAGTGTGTGTGAGAGTCAGTGTGTCTGAGAGTCAGTGTGTGTGTGAGAGTCGCGTGTGTGTGAGTCGCGTGTGTGTGAGAGACAGTGTCTGTGAGAGTCAGTTTGTGTGAGAGTCAGTGTGTGTGTGAGAGTCAGTGTGTGTGTGAGTCAGTGTGTGTGTGAGAGTCAGTGTGTGTGTGAGAGTCAATGTGTGTGTGAGTCAGTGTGTGAGTGAGAGTCAGTGTGAGTGAGAGTCAGTGTGTATGAGAGTCAGTGTGTGTGAGTCAGTGTGTGTGTGAGTCAGTGTGCGAGTGAGATTCAGTGTGTGTGAGAGTCAGTGTGTGTGTGAGAGTCAGTGTGTGTGTGTGAGTCAGTGTGTGTGTGTCAGTGTGAGTGAGATTCAGTGTGTGTGAATGAGATTCAGTGTGTGTGAGAGTCAGTGTGTGTGTGTCAGTGTGAGTGAGATTCAGTGTGTGTGAATGAGATTCAGTGTGTGAGTGAGATTCAGTGTGAGTGAGATTCAGTGTGTGTGTGAGTCAGTGTGTGTGAGAGTCACTGTGTGTGTGAGTGTGAGTCAGTGTGGGTGTGAGAGTCAGTGTGTGAGTGAGAGTCAGCGTGTGAGTGAGAGTCAGTGTGAGTGAGAGTCAGTGTGAGTGAGAGTCAGTGTGTGTGAGAGTCAGTGTGTGTGAGATTCAGTGTGTGTGTGTGTGAGTGTGAGAGTCAGTGTGGTGTGTGTGAGAGTCAGTGTGTGTGTGAGAGTCAGTGTGTGTGTGAGAGTCAGAGTGTGTGTGAGAGTCAGTGTGTGTGAGAGTCAGTGTGTGTGAGAGTCAGTGTGTCTGAGAGTCAGTGTGTGTGTGAGAGTCAGTGTGTGTGAGAGTCAGTGTGTGAGAGAGTCAGTGTGTGTGTGAGTCAGTGTGTGTGAGAGTCAGTGTGTCTGAGAGTCAGTGTGTGTGTGAGAGTCGCGTGTGTGTGAGAGTCGCGTGTGTGTGAGAGACAGTGTCTGTGAGAGTCAGTGTGTGTGAGAGTCAGTGTGTGTGTGAGAGTCAGTGTGTGTGAGAGTCAGTGTGTGTGAGAGTCAGTGTGTGTGTGAGTCAGTGTGTGTGTGAGAGTCAGTGTGTGTGTGAGAGTCAGTGTGTGTGTGAGTGAGAGTCAGTGTGAGTGAGAGTCAGTGTGAGTGAGAGTCAGTGTGTATGAGAGTCAGTGTGTGTGAGAGTCATTGTGTGTGAGAGTCAGTGTGTGTGAGAGTCAGTGTGTGTGAGAGTCAGTGTGTGAGTGAGAGTCAGTGTGTGTGAGTCAGTGTGTGTGAGAGAGTCAGTGTGTCTGTGAGAGTCAGTGTGTGTGTGTCAGTGTGTGTATGTGAGAGTCAGTGTGTGAGAGTCAGTGTGTGAGAGTCAGTGTGTGAGTGAGGGTCAGTGTGTGAGTGAGAGTCAGTGCGTGTGTGTGTGAGAGTCAGTGCGTGTGTGTGAGAGTCAGTGCGTGTGTATGAGAGTCAGTGTGTGAGTGTCAGTGTGTGATTCAGTGTGTGAGAGAGTCAGTGCGTGTGTATGAGTGTCAGTGCGTGTGTGTGAGAGTCAGTGTGAGTGAGAGTCAGTGTGTGTATGATTCAGTGTGTGTGTGAGAGTCAGTGTGTCTGTGAGTCAGTGTGTGTGTGAGAGTCAGTGTGTGTGTGAGTCAGTGCATGTGAGAGTGAGTCAGTGTGTGTGTGAGAGTCAGTGTGTGTGTGTGTGTGTGTGAGTGTGAGTCAGTGTGGGTGTGAGAGTCAGTGTGTGAGTGAGAGTCAGTGTGTGTGAGATTCAGTGTGTGTGTGAGTCAGTGTGTGTGTGTGTGAGAGTCAGTGTGGTGTGTGTGAGAGTCAGTGTGTGTGAGAGTCAGTGTGTGTGTGAGAGTCAGTGTGTGTGTGAGTCAGTGTGTGTGAGAGTCAGTGTGTCTGAGAGTCAGTGTGTGTGAGTCAGTGTGTGTGTGAGTCAGTGTGTGAGTGAGATTCAGTGTGTGTGAGAGTCAGTGTGTGTGTGTGAGTCAGTGTGTGTGTGTCAGTGTGAGTGAGATTCAGTGTGTGTGAATGAGATTCAGTGTGTGTGAGAGTCAGTGTGTGTGTGTCAGTGTGAGTGAGATTCAGTGTGTGTGACTGAGATTCAGTGTGTGAGTGAGATTCAGTGTGAGTGAGATTCAGTGTGTGTGTGTGTCAGTGTGTGTGAGAGTCAGTGTGTGTGTGAGTGTGAGTCAGTGTGGGTGTGAGAGTCAGTGTGTGAGTGAGAGTCAGTGTGTGAGTGAGAGTCAGTGTGAGTGAGAGTCAGTGTGAGTGAGAGTCAGTGTGTGTGAGAGTCAGTGTGTGTGAGATTCAGTGTGTGTGTGTGAGTGTGAGAGTCAGTGTGGTGTGTGTGAGAGTCAGTGTGTGTGTGAGAGTCAGTGTGTGTGTGAGAGTCAGAGTGTGTGTGAGAGTCAGTGTGTGTGAGAGTCAGTGTGTGTGAGAGTCAGTGTGTCTGAGAGTCAGTGTGTGTGTGAGAGTCAGTGTGTGAGAGAGTCAGTGTGTGAGAGAGTCAGTGTGTGTGTGAGTCAGTGTGTGTGAGAGTCAGTGTGTCTGAGAGTCAGTGTGTGTGTGAGAGTCGCGTGTGTGTGAGAGTCGCGTGTGTGTGAGAGACAGTGTCTGTGAGAGTCAGTGTGTGTGAGAGTCAGTGTGTGTGAGAGTCAGTGTGTGTGAGAGTCAGTGTGTGTGTGAGTCAGTGTGTGTGTGTGAGTCAGTGTGTGTGTGTGAGAGTCAGTGTGTGTGTGAGAGTCAGTGTGTGTGTGAGTCAGTGTGTGAGTGAGAGTCAGTGTGAGTGAGAGTCAGTGTGTATGAGAGTCAGTGTGTGTGAGAGTCAGTGTGTGTGAGAGTCAGTGTGTGTGAGAGTGAGTCAGTGTGTGTGAGTCAGTGTGTGTGAGAGAGTCAGTGTGTCTGTGAGAGTCAGTGTGTGTGTGTCAGTGCGTGTATGTGAGTCAGTGTGTGAGAGTCAGTGTGTGAGAGTCAGTGTGTGAGTGAGGGTCAGTGTGTGAGTGAGAGTCAGTGCGTGTGTGTGAGAGTCAGTGCGTGTGTGTGAGAGTCAGTGCGTGTGTGTGAGAGTCAGTGCGTGTGTGTGAGAGTCAGTGCGTGTGTATGAGAGTCAGTGTGTGAGTGTCAGTGTGTGATTCAGTGTGTGAGAGAGTCAGTGCGTGTGTATGAGAGTCAGTGCGTGTGTGTGAGAGTCAGTGTGAGTGAGAGTCAGTGTGTGTGTGATTCAGTGTGTGTGTGAGAGTCAGTGTGTCTGTGAGTCAGTGCGTGTGAGAGTCAGTGTGTGTGTGAGAGTCAGTGTGGGTGTGAGTCAGTGCATGTGAGAGTGAGTCAGTGTGTGTGTGAGAGTCAGTGTGTGTGTGTGTGTGAGTGTGAGTCAGTGTGTGAGTGAGAGTCAGTGTGTGTGAGATTCAGTGTGTGTGTGAGTCAGTGTGTGTGTGTGTGTGAGAGTCAGTGTGGTGTGTGTGAGAGTCAGTTTGTGTGTGAGTCAGTGTGTGTGTGAGAGTCAGTGTGTGTGTGAGTCAGTGTGTGTGTGAGTCAGTGCGTGTGAGAGTGAGTCAGTGTGTGTGAGAGTCAGTGTGTGTGTGTGAATCAATGTGTGTGTGAGTCAATGTGTGTGTGAGTCAGCGTGTGAGTGAGAGTCAGTGTGTGAGAGAGTCAGTGTGTGTGAGTCAGTGTGTGTGTGAGAGTCAGTGTGTGTGTGAGTCAGTGTGTGTGTGAGTCAGTGCGTGTGAGAGTGAGTCAGTGTGTGTGTGAGTCAGTGTGTGTGTGAGTCAGTGCGTGTGAGAGTGAGTCAATGTGGGTGTGAGAGTCAGTGTGTGAGTGAGAGTCAGTGTGTGTGAGATTCAGTGTGTGTGTGAGTCAGTGTGTGTGTGTGTGTGAGAGTCAGTGTGGTGTGTGTGAGAGTCAGTGTGTGTGTGAGTCAGCGTGTGTGTGAGAGTCAGTGTGTGAGAGAGTCAGTGTGTGTGTGTCAGTGTGTGTGAGAGTCGCTTGTGTGTGAGAGTCGCTTGTGTGTGAGAGTCGCTTGTGTGTGAGAGTCGCGTGTGTGTGAGAGTCGCGTGTGTGTGAGTCGCGTGTGTGTGAGAGACAGTGTGTGTGTGAGTCAGTGTGTGTGAGAGTCAGTGTGTGTGTGTGAGTCAGTGTGTGTGTGAGAGTCAGTGTGTGTGTGAGAGTCAGTGTGTGTGTGAGAGACAGTGTGTGAGTGAGAGTCAGTGTGTGTGTGTCAGTGTGTGTGTGTGAGAGTCCGTGTGTGAGAGTCCGTGTGTGAGAGTCAGTGTGTGAGAGTCAGTGTGTGAGAGTCAGTGTGTGAGTGAGGGTCAGTATGTGAGTGAGAGTCAGTGCGTGTGTGTGAGAGTCAGTGCGTGTGTGTGAGAGTCAGTGCGTGTGTGTGAGAGTCAGTGCGTGTGTGTGAGAGTCAGTGCGTGTGTGTGAGAGTCAGTGTGTGTGAGAGTCAGTGTGTGTGAGAGTCAGTGTGTGAGTGAGAGTCAGTGTGTGTGTGAGTCAGTGCGTGTGAGAGTGAGTCAGTGTGTGTGTGAGAGTCAGTGTGTGTGTGTGTGAGTCAGTGTGTGTGAGAGTCAGTGTGTGTCAGTGTGTGTGAGAGTCAGTGTGCGAGAGTCAGTGCGTGTGAGTCAGTGTGTGTGTGTGAGAATCAGTGTGTGTGAGAGTCAGTACGTGTGAGAGTCAGTGTGTGAGTGTCAGTGTGTGATTCAGTGTGTGAGAGAGTCAGTGCGTGTGTGTGAGAGTCAGTGCATGTGTGTGTGAGTCAGTGTGTGTGTGAGAGTCAGTGTGTGAGTGAGTCAGTGTGTGTGAGAGAGTCAGTGTGTCAGAGAGTCAGTGTGTGTGTGTGAGAGTCAGTGTGTGTGAGAGTCAGTGTCTGTGTGTGAGAGTCAGTGTGTGTGAGAGTCAGTGTGTGTGTGAGAGCCAGTGTGTGTGTATGAGTCAGTGTGTGTGAGTCAGTGTGTGAGTGAGAGTCAGTGTGTGTGAGAGTCAGTGTGTCAGAGAGTCAGTGTGTGTGTGTGTGTGTGAGAGAGTCAGTGTGTGTGTGTGAGAGTCGGTGTGTGTGAGAGTCGGTGTGTGTGAGTCAGTGTGTGTGAGAGTCAGTGTGTGTGTGAGAGTCAGTGTGTGTGTGAGAGTCAGTGTGTGTGAGAGTCAGTGTGTGTGAGAGTCAGTGTGTGTGAGAGTCAGTGTGTGTGTGAGTCAGTGTGTGTGTGAGTCAGTGTGTGTGAGTCAGTGTGTGTGTGAGAGAGTCAGTGTGTGTGTGTGAGAGAGTGAGAGTCAATGTGAGTGGTGTGAGAGTCAATGTGAGTGAGTGTGAGATTCAGTGTGATTGAGAGGCAGTGTGAGTGAGAGGCACTGTGAATGAGTGTGAGAGGCAGTGTGAGTGAGTGTGAGAGATGCAGTATGAGTGAGTGAGATTCAGTGCGAGTCAATGTGAGTGAGTGTGAGAGTCACTGTGAGTTTCAGTGTGAGTGAGTGTGAGAGAGGCAGTGTGAGTGAGTGTGAGAGAGGCAGTGTGAGATAGGCAGTGTGAGTGAGTGTGAGTGTGTGAGAGAGGCAGTGTGAGTGAGTTTGAGAGTCCATATGAGTGTGAGAGTCAGTGTGTGAAAGGCAGTGTGAATGAGTGTGAGAGAGGCAGTGTGAGAGGCAGTCTGAGTGTCTGTGAGGGTGAGAGGCAGTGTGTGAGTGTGAGAGTCAATGTGAGTGAGTGTGAGATTCAGTGTGAGTGAGTGTGAGAAAGGCAGTGTGAGTGAGAGTCAGTGTGAGTGAGTGTGAGAGTCAGTGTGAGCGAGTGTGAGAGAGGCAGTATGAGTGAGTGTGGGAGAGGCAGTGTGAGGGTGAGAGGCAGAGTGAGTGAGGGTGAGAGACAGTGTGAGGCAGTGTGAGGGTTAGAGTCAGTGTGAGTGAGTGTGAGGTAGTGAGAGTCAGTGAGTGAGGTGAGAGGCAATGTGTGAGTGAGTGTGAGAGGCAGAGTGAATGAGTATGAGGGTGAGTCAGTGTGAGAGAGGCAGTGTGTGAGTGAGTGTGAGGCAGGATGAGAGTCAGTTTGAGTGAGTGTGAGTGAATGAGAGGCAGTGTGAGGGTGAGAGTCAGTATGAGTGAGTGTGAGGCAGTGTGAGAGTGAGGCAGTGTGAGAGAGGCAGTGTGAGTGTGAGAGGCAGTGTGTGTGTGAGGCAGTGTGAGAGTGTGAGAGTCAGTGTGAGGGTGATTGGCAGTGTGAGTGAGTGTGAGAGTCAGTGTGTGAGGCAGTGTGTGAGTGTAAGAGTCAGAGTGAGTGAGTGTGAGAGTCAGTGTGAGTGAGTGTGAGATTCAGCGTGAGTGAGAGACAGTGTGAATGAGTGTGAGAGTCAGTGGCAGTGTGAGTGAATGTGAGAGTCAGTGTGAGTGTGAGAGTCAGTGTGAGTGAGTGTGAGATTCAGTGTGAGAGAGAGGCAGTGTGAGTGAGTGTGAGAGTCAGTGTGAGTGAGTGGCAGTGTGAGAGAGTGTGAGAGTCAATGTGAGTGAGTGTGAGATTCAGTGTGAATGAGAGGCAGTGTGAATGAGTGTGAGAGGCAGTGTGAATGAGTGTGAGAGAGGCAGTGTGAGTGAGTGTGAGAGTCAGTGTGAGTTTCAGTGTGAGTGAGTGTGAGAGGCAGTGTGAATGAGTGAGAGGCAGTGTGAGTGAGTTTGAGAGTCAGTGTGTGAGAGGCAGTGTGAATGAGTGTGAGAGAGGCAGTGTGAGTGAGTGTGAGAGGCAGTGTGAGTGAGTGTGAGAGTCTGTGAGGGTGAGAGGCAGTGTGTGAGAGTCAATGTGAGTGAGTGAGATTCAGTGTGAATGAGAGGCAGTGTGAGAGAGGCAGCGAGAGTCAGTGTGAGTGAGTAAGATTCAGTGTGAGTGAGAGGCAGTGTGAGTGAGTGTGAGAGTCAGTGGCAGTGAGTGAGTGTGAGATTCAGTGTGAGTGTGAGTGAGTGTGAGAAAGGCAGTGTGAGAGAGGCAGTGTGAGCGTGTGAGTGAGTGAGTCAGTGTGAGTGTGAGAGTCAGTGTGAGTGAAGGGAAGTGTGAGTGAGCGTGTGAGAGGCAGTGAATGAGTGTGAGAGAGGTAGTAAGTGAGTGTGAGAGTGAGTGTGAGAGAGGCAGTGAGTGTGAGAGGCAGTGAGTGAGTGTGAGAGGCAGTGTGAGTGAGTGTGAGAGAGGCAGTGTGAGTGAGTGTGTGAGAGACAGTGTGAGTGAGTGAGAGAGGCAGTGTGAGGGAGGCAGTGAGTGAGTGAGAGAGGCAGTGAGTGTGAAAGGCAGTGAGTGAGAAAGGCAGTGTGAGTGTGAGAGAGGCAGAGAGTGAGTGTGAGAGTCTGTGTAAGTGAGTGTGAGATTCAGTGTGAGCGAAGGGCAGTGTGAGTGTGTGTGAGAGGCAGTGAGTGAGTGTGAGAGGCAGTGAGTGAGAGTGAGAGAGGCAGTGTGAGTGAGTGTGAGAGAGGTAGTGAGTGAGTGGGAGGCAGTGTAAGTGAGTGTGAGATTCAGTGTGAGTGAAGGGCAGTGTGAGTGAGTATGTGAGGCAGTGAGTGAGTGTGAGAGAGGCAGTGTGTGAGTGAGTGTGAGAGAGGCAGTGTGAGAGAGGTCGTGAGTGAGTGTGAGAGAGGCAGAGTGAGTGTGAGTCAGTGTAAGTGAGTGTGAGATTCAGTGTGAGCGAAGGGCAGTGTGAGAGAGGCAGTGAGTGAGTGTGAGAGAGGCAGAGTGAGTATGAGAGAGGCTGTGTGAGAGGCAGTGAGTGAGTGTGAGAGGCAGTGTGAGAGAGGCAGTGAGTGAGTGTGAGGGGCAGTGTGAGAGAGGCAGTGAGTGAGTGTGTGAGAGGCTGTGAGAGAGGCAGTGAGTGAGTGTGAGAGGCAGTGTGAGTGTGAGAGGCAGTGTGAGTGAGTGAGAGAGGCAGTGAGAGGCAGTGTGAGAGAGGCAGTGAGTGAGTGTGAGAGGCAGTGTGAGTGTGAGAGGCAGTGAGTGAGTGTGAGAGGCAGTGTGAGTGTGAGAGGCAATGTGAGTGAGTGTGAGAGGCAGTGTGAGTGTGAGGCAATGTGAGTGAGTGAGAGAGGCAGTGTGAGAGAGGCAGTGTGAGTGTGAGAGGCAGTGTGAGAGAGAGAGGCAGTGTGAGTGAGTGAGAGAGGCAGTGAGTGAGTGTGAGAGGCAGTGTGAGTGAGTGTGAGAGAGAGAGGCAGTGTGAGTGAGTGTGAGAGAGAGAGGCAGTGAGAGAGGCAGTGTGATTGCCTGCTGTAGTGACATCACCAGGCTTGCTGACTGCAGTAAGATGGAGCTTGCCGCTGCTGCTGAGCCGGAGCTCCAGCGCCTGGGAGCGGAGACTGTGCGCGCGGGGCTGTGAGCAGCCTCCGGAGGAGACGCGGCAGCCGAGGCGGCGGTGTTGCCGGGGCAGGCAGGGCTGCAGACGGCCAGCCGAGCAGCGACGATGGGCCCGAGCCGGAGAAGCCTCTTGCTGCTGACGCTGATCTTTCTCCCTCTCTCCGCAGGCGGCAAGCAGACCCTGTACATCGGAGCCCTGTTCCCCATGAGCGGGGGCTGGCCGGGGGGCCAGGCTTGTCTCCCCGCCGCCCAGATGGCCCTCCGAGATGTCAACAACCGCTCAGACATTCTCCGGGACTACGAGTTGCAGCTGATCTACCATGACAGTAAGGTATCTAGGATGGGAGAGGGGCACGCTGCTCGTTCACACTCACAACCTTGTTCCTCCAGGAAGAATCCCTGGCCCTGAAAATAACATGTGCATGTATGTGTGTGTGTGTGGGGGGGGGGGGGGAGTGGAGGGAGGGGGGGGGGGGGTGTGACTGCCCCATTTTTTAATACAGCCCCTGTGAGAAATGTTGAAAATCACCAACAAGTTGTTCATCATCCTCGAAGGTTTGGTCATATCCTTGGTTTCACTGGCCTTTCGTCCAGGTCAGGTTTCACCTGCCAGATATCTGCTCCCTCCTCTCCTCTCCTCTCTCTCCCTCCTCTCATCCCTCAGAGCAAAATGCAATCAGGTTAACCTGAACCCCTGTTTGAGGCTGTGCTTGGAGATAATGTTCCCATTTGTGAGGGGAATTTCTAATGGTGTATTAGCCTCTGGGGGTGGTTGGAATGGATGTTGGCAGCTTCCGTCTTTTGGAAGACAGTTGCAATGATCAGATCTCGCTCTCTTTTTCCCCATTCCCTGCTGTCTCTTGTTCTTGGCGTCTGCCTGCCTCTCTCTCTCCCTTTTTGCCATCACCTCCTCTCATTTTCACTCTCTGCCTCGCTCTTTCTGCTCTCCCTCTTTCTCTGTGCCTCCATGTCACTCATTTCCTTCTGTCCCGCTCTGTATTTCCCTGTCACTTTCCTCACCGTGCCTCTTGTGTATTTGTTTGTCCTTATGTCTGCCTCTTTTCTGTCTCTCTCTCTCGACGCTCTCTTTTTCTGAATCTCTCGCCGTCTGTTTCTGTTGCTTCCCCCTCTCTCCCTCTCTGACTCTCTCTCCTGACTCTCTTCCTCTCTCTCTGACTCCCTCTCCCTCTGTGTCTCTCTCTCTCTCTCTGTTGCTCCCCCTCCCTCTCTGACTCTCCCTCTCTGATTCTCTCTCCTGCTGTCTCTCTCTCTTAGTTGCTCCCTCTCTCTCTTTGACCGTCGCCCCCTCTCTTTCTTTGACCGTCGCTCCCTCTGCCTCACTCCCTCTGCCTCCACCTACTTCTGCCTCTCTCTCTGTTGCTCCCCCTCTCTTTAACTCTCCCTCTGTCTCTCTCTCTCCCTCTCTGACTCTCCCTCCCTGCCGCTCACCTCTGTCTCTTTCCCTCTGTGACTGTCATTCCTCCGTTTCTCTCTCTGTGACTCTTTCTCCCTGTCTCTCATTTGCTCCCTCTGTCTCACTATCATTCCCAATGTCTCTCTCGTCTGTCTGTCTCCCTGTCTGAGTCACTTTTTCTGTTTTTTTTCTTCTCTCTCTCTGATTCTCTCACTCTCTCTATCCGACACTTTCTCCCTCTGCCTCCTTTATCTCCCCGTATCTTTTTCTCCCTGTGTGTGTGTGTGTGTCTCTCTTGCGTGTCTGTTTCCTCTCTCGGTCTCTCCCTCTCTTGGTGCCTCTTCCTCTCTCTGATGCACTGGCAGCCTTGAGAGTCGACTTCACCCTCCTTGGCACACTCGGTGCTTATCAACAGCACAGTCATCACACAAACAAGGCTTTCTGAAATGTTCACTTGCAGCCCCACTGAACAGGAGTGTAAAGACTGAGGGCAGCCCCTAAACCGGCACAGTGCTGTCCCTCGGAATTGATTAAACGTTTGCTTGTGGGGGTGGCCGGGGATCGGGGTATGTTTGACAAGTGCCCCCACCCGGCCCCCCAAGTTTATCACTGCAGAAGCAAATTAAACGTCCTGAAAATACTGTGCATTTTGAGAAAGAGAGAGCGAGAAAGTGAGGGATTATTCATGTGGGTATAGAAGCAGCTGGGTGAACCATGCATGGGTCTGACTGTAAAGATTATCTTCTATCATCGCGCATTAAATTGTCGCTCAGTCACGGCTCCTTCTCTCGGCTTTAACCCTTTGACTGCTGCGAGCTGCGAGATCCAAATCCATTTTGTTTATACTCCACCTCCCTACCCCTTTTCCACGGGATGTGGAGCGTCTCCGGCTGGGCCAGGGCTTGTTGCCCATCCCCTAATTGCCCCTTCCGCTGAGTGTCATGCTCGGTCATTTCAGAGACGACCACATTTGCTGTGGGTTTGGAGTCGCATGTAGGCCAGACCGGGTCAGGACGGCAGATTTCCTTCACTAAAGGGACATTAGTGAACCAGATGGGTTTTTACAACAGTTGGCAATGTCTTTGTGGTCATCATTACTGAGACTAGCTTTATATCTGATTTTATTAATTAAATTAAAATTCCACCAGCTGCCGTGGTGGGAATCAAACTCGTGTCCCCCAGAGTGTTAACCTGGGCCCCTCTGGATTACACACACGTCCCTTCTACTGCTCTTAAAGGCACCGGGAATTTAATGACAGGTGGGGTGAGTTGTGGGGGGGGGAACAGTTGGGGTAGATGGTGGCATAGTGGTAATGTCACTGGGCCAGTAATCCAGAGGCCCAGGCTGACATCCAGGGGACCCAGGTTCAAATCCCATCAGGGCAGCTGGCGGGATTTAAATTCAATGAATAAAAACCCATCACCAAAACCCAACTGATTCGCTAATGTCCCTCTCAGGGAAGGAAATCTGCCAGCCTCACCGGGCCTGGCTTACATGTCGCTCCAGAACCCACAGCAATGTGGTTGATCCTTAAATGCCCCTCTGATGTGGCCCAGCAAGCCACTCGGTTCAAGGGCAATTAGGGATGGGCACCGAACACTTGAGCTGTTCGGGGGATGGAAAGACAATTTGAGTGAGTGGGCAAAGAATGGCAGATGAAGTATAGTTTGGATAAATGTGAGGTTATCGACTTTTGATAGCAAAAACGAGAAGGCAGAGTATTATCTGAATGGCTATAAATTAGGAGAGGAGAATGTGCCTGTGTGTCCTCGTACATCAGTCGCTGAAGGTAAGTATGCAGGTTCAGCAGGCAGTAAAGAAGGCAAATGGCTTCATAGCGAGAGGATTCGAGTACAGGAGCAGGGTTGTCTTGCTGCAGTTATACACAGAGCCTTGGTGAGGCCACACCTGGAACATTGTGCACGGTTTTGGTCTCCTTATCTGAGGAAGGATGTTCTAGCTGTAGAGAGCAGCAAAGGTTTACCAGACGGATTCCTGGGATGGCGGGACTGATTGACTCAGTTAGGATGGAGTTCAGAAGAATGAGGGGGGATCTTCTATAAACATATAAAATTCTAACCGGACTGGACAGGGCAGATGCAGGAAGGATGTTCCTAATGGTAGGTGTGTCCAAAACCAGGAGTCACAGTCAGAGGAAAAGGTGTAGTCCATTTAGGACAGAGATGAGGAGAAATGTCTTCACCCAGAGAGTGGAGCCTGTGGAATTTGTTACCACAGGAAGTAGTTGAGTCTAAAACATTGCATGTTTTCAAGAAGCAGTTAAATGTAGCACTTAGGGCGAAGAGGATCAAAGGATATGGGGGGAAAACGGGATTAGGCTATTGAGTTGGATGATCAGCCATGATCCTAATGAATGGTGGAGTGGGCTTTCAGGGCGAGAAAGGCCTCATCCTGCTCCTATTTATTCTATCTTTCCTATACTGGCCCAACCAGTGAAACCCCACATCCCCATAACAAGAATAAATAAATAAAAGTTTCAATTTAAATGCTAGAGAGTTATGGCGGGGGTGGCATTGCATGGGACCCTGAGGGACCCAGTGAAAGGCACTCCGGCTGGTCACTGTTAACTGTTTTAAATGTACCTCAGCGATTTGAACACAGCATATAGGCTGACACTCCCAGTACATGGGTATCATATAATGCGGTTAGATGGATTGGTCATGCTAAATTTCCCCTTAGTGTCCAGGGATGTGCAGTTTAGGTGGGGTTGCGGGGGAGGGGGCCTCGGTAACGTTCTCCTTCAATGGGCCGCTGCAGACTCGATGGGCCGAATGGCCTCCTTCTGCACTGTATGATTTCTCTTCAGTACTGGGGGAGCCCCGGACCGTCCGAGCCCCACTCTTTCAGATGAGACATTCAATCAAGATCTCCCCCCTGACACCACCGGACCCCCTCAAGTGAAAATAACTTGTTTCAAGGAAGAGCAGGGAGTGGTCAGCCCTGACCTGACTGACACTCCATCTCTTGGCTCACAGCGAAAAAGAGATGATTTGACCAAATATCCCATGGCTGCTTGTGCTAAAATAGGCAGTGGGTTCAGATGGAGCATCAGGGTTCTGTAAATTGTCCCCAATTTTCTTTTTTAAAAGAATGCACTTATGCACTTGTCAAAACCTCGGCTTGGCCTGAGGTGTCTCGGTCAATGATGTACCTTTGGGAGCGCAGTCACTGCTGCAATGTTGGAGAATCGACATCTGCCTTTCACCCAGCAAAGCCACGGCAGACAGCAGCAGGATAATGAGCAGATAATGTTTTCAGTGAGGGTGGGTGAGGAATAATAGCCAGAACGCAGGGGGGGAGAAACTCCCCTGATCCTCTTGGGTATATAGTGCCACAGAGTCTTCAATGTCCACCTGACAGGTTCAATATTCCACCTGTGGAGGTGTGTGGGGGAGGGGAGGGGCACAATGGGGGCGGGGGGGGGGGGGGTGTTGTGGTGATGCGAGTTCGGAGCTTGTGCACAGATTTCTGAAGTGAGTATAAGAGAGTGTTGAGGGCCGCTCCCCAAGTGTGAATGTGCCCCTGAAGAGTGAGCAGAGCGAGGGGAACATTTTGCGCGTCGCCATATGGTCCTCCGGAGCGTGAACGTGGTCTGGAAACGCAAGCAGAGTGAGGGGAGAGAGGGGGGGGGAGAGAGGGGGGGGGAGAGAGGGAGGGGGGGGAGAGAGGGAGGGGGGAGAGAGGGAGGGGGGGGGAGAGAGGGAGGGGGGGAGAGAGGGAGGGGGGGGAGAGAGGGAGGGGGGGGAGAGAGGGAGGGGGGGGAGAGAGGGAGGGGGGAGAGAGGGAGGGGGGGGAGAGAGGGAGGGGGAGGAGAGGGGGGAGAGAGGGGGAGAGAGGGGGGAGGAGGGGGGAGAGAGGGAGAGGGGAGGGGGGGAGAGGGGGGGAGGGGAGAGGGGAGAGGGGGAGGGGGGAGGGGAGGGAAGGGGGAGAGAGGGGGAGGGGAGGGGGAGAGAGAGGGGGAGAGAGAGGGGAGGGAAGGGGAGGAGAGGGAGGGGGAGAGGGGGAGGAGGAGGGGGGGAGAGAGGGGGGGAGGGGGGGAGAGAAAGGGGGGAGAGGGGAGGGAAGGGGGGGAGAGGGGAGGGGGGAGGGGGGGGGAGGGGGGGAGAGAGGGGGGGGGAGAGGGGAGGGAAGGGGGGGAGAGGGAGTAGGGGAGGGGAGAGGGGGGGAGGGGAGGGGAGGGAAGGGGGAGAGAGGGGGAGGGGGGGGGGAGAGGGGAGGGGGAGAGGAGGGAGGGGAGGGGAGGGGGGAGAGAGGGGGGAGGGGGAGGGAGGGGAGGGAAGGGGGAGAGAGGAGGGGGAGAGAGGAGGGGGGAGGGGAGGGAAGGGGGAGAGAGGGGGGGAGAGGGAGGGGGAGAGGGAGGGGGAGGGGGGAGAGGGAGGGGGAGGGGGGAGGGGGGAGAGAGGGGGGAGGGGAGAGAGGGGGGAGGGAAGGGGGGAGAGGAGGGGGAGGGGGGTGAGAAGGGGAGGAGGGGGGGAAGAGGGGAGGGGGGAGGGGGAAGAGGGGAGTGGGGAGAGGGGGGAGGGGGGAGGGGAGAGAGGGAGGGGAGGGAAGGGAGAGGAGGGAGGGAGGGAGAGGCGGGAGAGAGAGGGGAGGGGAGGAGAGGGAGGGGAGGAGAGGGGGGGGGAGAGAGAGGGGGGGAGAGGGGAGGGAAGGGGGGGGGGAGGGTATAGAGGGGGGAGAGGGGGAGGAGGAGGGGGGAGAGAGAGGGGGGGAGAGGGGAGGGAAGGGGGGGGAGAGGAGTGGGGGAGGGGAGGGGAGAGGGGGGGGAGGGGAGGGAGGGAAGGGGGGGAGAGAGGGGGGAGGAGGGAGGGGAGGGGAGGGGGGAGAGAGGAGGGGAGGGGAGGGGGACGAGAGGGGGGAGGGGAGGGGAGGGAAGGGGGAGAGAGGGGGGGAGGGGGGAGAGGGAGGGGGAGGGAGGGGGAGAGGGAGGGGGAGAGAGGAGGGGAGGGGGGGAGAGAGGAGGGGAGGGAGGGGGGAGAGAGGGGGGAGGGGGGAGGGGAGGGAAGGGGGAGAGAGGGGGAGAGGAGGAGGGGAGAGAGGGGGGAGAGAGGAGGGGAGAGAGGGGGAGAGAGGAGGGGAGAGGGGGGGAGGGGAGGGAGGGGAGGGGGGAGGGGAGGGGGGGAGGGGGGGAGGGGAGAGAGGGGGGAAGGGGGGGAGGGGAGAGGGGGGTGAGGGAGGGGGGAGAGAGGGGGGGGAGGGGAGAGAGGGGGAGGGGGTGAGAGGGGGAGGAGGGGGGGGGAGAGGGAGGGGAGGGGGGAGGGGAGAGAGGGGGAGGGGGGGAGAGGGGGGAGGGGAGGGGGAGAGGGGGGGGAGGGGAGGGGGGGAGAGGAAGGGGGGGAGAGGGAGGGGGGGAGGGGGGAGAGGAAGAGGGGCAGGGAGGGGAGGGGAGGGGGAAAGAGGGGGGGGGAGGGGGGAAAGAGGGGGGGAGGGGGGAAAGAGGGGGGGGAGGGGGAGGGGCGAGAGGGGGAGGGAGAGGGGGGGAGAGGAGGGGAGAGGGGGGAGGGGGGAGGGGAGGGGAGGGAAGGGGAGGAGAGAGGGAGGGGGAGGGGGAGAGAGGAGGGGGAGGGGGAGAGGGGAGAGGAGGGGGGGGGGAGGGGGAGGGAACAGGGGGAGAGAGGGGGAGGGGATGGGGGAGAGGGAGGGAGACGAGAGGAGGGGGGAGAGAGGAGGGGGGAGGGGAGGGGGAGAGAGAGGGGGGAGGGGAGAGGGGGAGAAGGGGAGACACGGGAGAGGGGGGAGGGGAGAGGGGGGGAAGGGGACGAGGGGAGAGGAGGGGGGAGGGGAGAGGGGGGAGGGGAGGGAGAGGGGAGGGAAGGGGGAGAGAGGGGGGAGAGGCGGGGGAGGGGAGGGGGGAGGGAGGGGGGAGAGGGAGGGGAGGGAGAAGGGGGGGACGAGAGGGGGAGGGAAGGGGGGAGAGGAGGGGGAGAGGGGGGGAGGGGAGAGAGGGGGGGAGGGAAGGGGGAGAGAGGGGGAGGGGGGGGAAGAGGGGAGGGGAGATGAGGGGAAGGGGGAGGGGGTGGAGGGGGAGAGGGAGGGGGGAGAGGGAGGGAGGGGGAGACGGGTGAGGGGAGAGGAGGGGGGAGGGGCAAGGGGGAGAGGGGTGGAACTACAATATATATCGCACTTGGTGCAGAGAGCTGTAATACATGTTACACGGTACAGAGATATGTCATGCACCTTCACAGGGTACAGAGAGCTGTCAATACATGTCACTCCTTGGTACAACAGAGCCTGTAAAAATCATCCACACTGGGTCACAGACCCATTGTAACTATATAACACACTGGGTACAGAGGATGTAATACACATCACACTGGGTACAGAGTACTGTAATCATATTTCACACTGCGTACCAGAGAGCCTGTAATATATATCACACTCCATACACGAGCTATAATACACCACACTGCGACAGAAAACTGTAATAGACATCACACTGTGTACAGAGAGCTGTAATACACATCACTGGGTACAGAGAGCCATAATGTCACACTGCGTACAGAGAATTGTAATGTATATCACACGACGGTACACACCAGGGTGACATGTATTACAGCTTTCTGTACCAGTGTGACACGCATTAGAGTTCTCTGTACCCAGTGTGACATATATTACAATTCTCTACCCAGTGTGACATACATTATAGGTCTCTGTAATTCATGTCCACTGGGTAAGAAAGCTGCACTACATGTCTCACTGGGGTAAGAGAGCTGCAATACATGTCACACTGGGTACAGAGAGCAGTAATACATATCACACTAGGTACAGAGAGCTGCAATACATGTTACACTGGGTACAGGGAGTTGTAATACTTATCACACTAGGTATAGAGAGCTGCAACACATGTCACACTGGGTACAGAGAGCTGCAATACATGTTACACTGGGTACAGAGAGCTGCAATACATGTCACACTGGGTACAGGGAGCTGTTAATACATGTCACACTGGGTACAGGGAGCTGTAATACATATCACACTGGGTACAGGGAGCTGTAATACAGATCACACTAGGTACAGAGAGCTGCAATACATGTCACACTGGGTACAGAGAGCTGCAATACATGTCACACTGGGTACAGAGAGCTGTAATACATATCACACTAGGTACAGAGAGCTGCAATACATGTTACACTGGGTACAGAGAGCTGCAATACATGTTACACTGGGTACAGAGAGCTGCAATACATATCACACTAGGTACAGAGAACTGCAATACATGTCACACTAGGTACAGAGAGCTGCAATACATGTTACCTGGGTACAGAGAGCTGCAATACATGTCACACTGGGTACAGGAGCTGTAATACATGTCACACTGGGTACAGGGAGCTGTAATACAGATCACACTAGGTACAGAGAGCTGCAATACATGTCACACTGGGTACAGAGAGCTGCAATACATGTCACACTGGTACAGAGAGCTGTAATACATATCACACTAGGTACAGAGAGCTGCAATACATGTCACACTGGGTACAGGGAGCTGTAATACACATCACAGTGGGTACAGGGAGCTGTAATACAGATCACACTAGGTACAGAGAGCTGCAATACATGTCACACTGGGTACAGAGAGCTGCAATACATGTCACACTGGGTACAGAGAGCTGTAATACAGATCACACTAGGTACAGAGAGCTGCAATACATGTTACACTGGGTACAGAGAGCTGCAATACATGTTACACTGGGTACAGAGAGCTGCAATACATATCACACTAGGTACAGAGAACTGCAATACATGTCACACTGGGTACAGAGAGCTGCAATACATGTTACACTGGGTACAGAGAGCTGCAATACATGTTACACTGGGTACAGAGAGCTGCAATACATATCACACTAGGTACAGAGAACTGCAATACATGTCACACTAGGTACAGAGAGCTGCAATACATGTTACACTGGGTACAGAGAGCTGCAATACATGTCACACTGGGTACAGGGAGCTGTAATACATGTCACACTGGGTACAGGGAGCTGTAATACATATCACACTGGGTACAGGGAGCTGTAATACAGATCACACTAGGTACAGAGAGCTGCAATACATGTCACACTGGGTACAGAGAGCTGTAATACATATCACACTAGGTACAGAGAGCTGCAATACATGTCACACTGGGTACAGGGAGCTGTAATACATATCACAGTGGGTACAGGGAGCTGTATAACAGATCACACTAGGTACAGAGAGCTGCAATACATGTCACACTGGGTACAGAGAGCTGCAATACATGTCACACTGGGTACAGAGAGCTGTAATACAGATCACACTAGGTACAGAGAGCTGCAATACATGTCACACTGGGTACAGAGAGCTGTAATACATGTCACACTGGGTACAGAGAGATGTAATACATATCACACTAGGTACAGAGAGCTGCAATACATGTTACACTGGGTACAGAGAGCTGCAATACATGTTACACTGGGTACAGAGAGCTGCAATACATGTTACACTGGGTACAGAGAGCTGCAATACATATCACACTAGGTACAGAGAGCTGCAATACATATCACACTGGGTAGAAGGAGCTGCAATACATGTCACACTGGATACAGAGAGCTGCAATACATATCACACTGGGTACAGGGAGCTGTAATACATATCACACTGGATACAGAGAGCTGTAATATATGTCACATTGGGTACAGAGAGCTGTAATACATATCTCAGCATATTCACATGTTTGTAAAAAATTCCTAGTCACAGTCAGACATTTGGTAGTCTGTTACCAGTGAAGGGGATTAACTCTCTCCCCCACCTCTCCTCCCCCATTCACAGTCAGACACTGGGCAGCCTGTTCCCAGTGAAGGGGATTAACCCTCTCTCCCACCTCCCCCCATTCACAGTCAGACACTGGGCAGCCTGTTCCCAGTGGAGGGGATTAACCCTCTCCCCCACCTCTCCTGCAATCAAAGTCAGGTATTACAAGCATTTACAAAAAGAAATATAGACAACCAGCTTGACCGAAAGCCGTTGGGGTGCGGGGAGGGGGAATGGGTGGGTGGGGTTGTGAAGACCGTTTCAACCCCTCAGGGTTGCCATGGCCTCCTGATGAGACTGTCCCCCACTGTGCCACTTACACCTCTCAGCTACTGCCCTCTCAATAGGCCCATTCGGGCTGATTGCTGAATTCAGATGCTGCAAGGCCGGCTCGTTGCCTACCTCTCCAGCTGACTCTTCATTGCAGCGGAACCTCCTCCAGCAATTCAGGTCAGCTTTGTAATCACAGCCTGTGGTCCTTTGGGCCTCTTTTAAACAGGCCCCCTGGGCAGCTGCGAACTCTAATGAGATAGCAATTTGTGTCTGCGCTGCTAATGTGGAGCAATGTCCCCAGGCGCTGCATCAGCAGCGGGTTTGCTGGGCTGTGCGGAAACGACAAGGCAGGTGCAAATAATTGCAGAGCTCCTACAAAGGGGCAGGCAGAGGAACGCTGGGCCAAATGACCTCCTTCCGCACTGTGGTCGTCCTGTGAAGATCTTTCTCCTCTACACCCCTGCTCCGCTGATGCTGAAGGATGTCAGCAAAGTTAGACAGGCCTAGCCCCAGGCCTCGGAAGGAAATTCCCATCTCGAATGGGTGGAATTTTGCGGGTGGTGGGGTTTTCCACCCCGTCGGTTCCCACTGCCTGGGATTTCTCTCAGGGAGCGGGATGGGGGAGGCGGTGAAAGTCCCACCTGGGAGAGCCGGCCGCCCAGGGGTCCCTATCCTGCCACCCGGAGTAGTGGAACTGCAAGAAGTTCCCGGATTCAATGTATTGGCGCACTCGGGTTGGCGGTAACTGTTGTGGGGAGCAGGGGGGAGAGAGAGTCAGTCCACAGGGGTTTGGGAGGGGTGGCTACAGGGATGGTGTGGAGAGGAGGGATTTGGTGTTGTGGAGAGAGGTGGGGGGATGGGGGGGTCTTTGATGACGAGGCCGGGGAGAGGGGACATCTGGTTGGGGAGGGGCAGACCTTTGAGGGGTGCCGCCGATTCCAGTCTTGAATGAGGGCTCCTTTTCCCCACCTGAGGCCCGAACAGAGCAAAGCGCTCGGTTTCCCTTCCGGACCCTTGAATCTCTCCCGGTTTCAAAACAAAAACTGTGCTCGGATGGGCAACATTTCAGGGCCTCAAATGGGGCAAGGTCGGACAGGCCATCCTAGGCCTCTGCCCAACCCAATCTCCCATCAATACGCTGCGGGCAGTGGGAGGGAAGGCTTCCTTGCCTGGAAGAGTGCAGCTCTAAAAACACTCGAGAAGCTCAACACCATCCGGGACAAAGCAGCCCCGCTGATTCGCAACCACCGTTAACATCCACTCACAGTGCTCAGAGGCAGCCGTGTGTACCATCTACAAGATGCACTGCAGCAACTCACCAAGGTTCCTTAAACGGTACCTTCCAAACCTGTGACTTCCACCTGGAAGGGGAAGGGCAGCGGACTGGCATACGAATGCAACCACCTCCGAGTCACAAGCCTTCCTGACCTGCCTGTGCTAAAAGTTGCCCTGCGACCGACGACCACAACCTGGGTATAAATCCCTGCCCAAGTTTGCCAGCAGGCCCGCGTTCCTCGCATTTGCCTGGGGCTGTTAGCCAAGGCCTTCATGCCCCAGTCTCTGGAGTGGGGACCAGGAGACTTGAACCCACCACCTCCGACTCAGGACACAGAAACAAGCTGACTCAACACGGAGGATTGAGCGGTGTGCGTTCCTGGCCTGTGTGGCAAACCTGACTGAGGCAGAAGGTTTAATGAGCCACTTCAGGGTGAGGAGTGTACTGCGGTGAACTGACTGGAGACGGCCTTAGCAAGGGCCCACCCAGAAAGAAGTAAATTGTGGGCGAATTGAGGTAAACTCTTTTCTCCGAGCCTTGGCGTCACATCGAGCTGAAATATTAACATCAAATATGCTTGGTGCGTAAATAATTTAATAAGCAATAGTCCCTCATCTGCCAGGGAAACAAAAACTACCGTGCTGCCTCAGGAGAGGCACAAAGCTGTCTTGTTTTGCCCCAGGCCCAAGGGATAAAGTGGCTGAGCACTTGGACCAGCGTGAACCCATCAGAGAGACCAACGTGGATGTGTACATGGTTATTCAGGCCCATCGAATCCAGTAGAAATTTTGGAGGCGGTCTCTAAATTGGGCCAGGAGGTCTTGTGATGCAGTGGGTCATGTCCCTGCCTCTGAGGTTTGGAAGGTACCGTTTAAGGAACCTTGGTGAGTTGCTGCAGTGCATCTTGTAGATGGTACACACGGCTGCCTCTGAGCACTGTGAGTGGATGTTAACGGTGGTTGCGAATCAGCGGGGCTGCTTTGTCCCGGATGGTGTTGAGCTTCTCGAGTGTTCTTAGAGCTGCACTCTTCCAGGCAAGGACTCAATTGCTCTGAGTTTGTGTGCCACCTCAGGACTTGCTGGCCAAGGAAGGTGTGTTCATAACGCGGCCAAACAGGTTGGATATCAACGTGAGAATCCTCCCAACTGCCTTATGGCAGGCTGTTAAAAACGAGCAGGAGTGTCTCCTGGTAAGGCATGTTTGCTGTAAAGTGACGGCCCCCCCCCAAACTATAGCCCATACCACTAATATGTGACTAGTGATGTTCCCCGACCCTCCTCCCCCACCTCTTCCAACTTCCCCATCCAGAGATGTGCCCTGGGGCCTGGGATTGGCCCCCATAATTATAAAGAAGTTACACAGTGAGCCATATATCCAAATTTGAGAATGGCACAAAGATATATGTGAGAGGAAACTGTGTTGATGCATAGCTCTGAAGGGATATTGACGGATAAATAAGCAAAACTGGCAGTTTAATTTGTTGGTGGGGAGCGGGGGTGATGTGTGAGGTCATCCACTTTGGAGTGAATAAAAGATAGATCAGCGTATTCTCCAAATAGTGAGAAACTAGGAACTGTGAAACTACTACAGTGGGATTGAGAGGCCTATGTACAGTAATCACCAGGAACAAATACCAAAATAAAAGGGTTAAGAAGGGAAGGCAGGGGAATAGCGCGAGATGACGTGCTCGTTCAGACAGCCACAACAAGAGTTGTGAGCCTCCTTATGCCCCGTAACACTTCTAGATGGAGTGCAGCACAGTGGTTAGCACTGTGGTTTCACAGCGGCAGGGTTCCAGGTTCGATTCCCGGCTTGGGTCACAGTCTGTGAGGAGGGGTGGGTGGGTTTGCTCTTTCTGAGGGTCTGTGCAGACCCGATGGGCCGAATGGCCTCCATCTGCACTGTAGGGATTCTATGGATTCCGTAGGTCGTTGAAATAAGGGGAAAGGCTGAAATCAGAGATAGGAGGTATTCGGGCCTTGGGGTGATGTATTAGCATTGATTATGAAGCTTTCAGCCTACAGAAAACTGGCATGTTTGAGGCAGGCAGGCTATAGCGCACAGAGCACCACAAAGATGAGCTGTTGAGCCTCAGCTGTACACAGTCACATCAATGTCTCAGAGGAAGGGAGTGAGTGCCGTATAAATTTGTTGATGTACAATGCTAGGTGGGAGAAGAGGCTGCAAAGGGATAAAGACTGGTTAAGCGATGGACCAAGGTGGAGTACAGGGCAGTTGTGAAATCATCCCACTGAGATAGGGAAATTGGAAAGACAGATTATTCTTCAGATGGGGCAGCACGGTGGTGCAGTGGTTAGCACTGCTGCCTCACGGCGCTGAGGTCCCGGCTCTGGGTCACTGTCTGTGGTGGAGTTTGCACATTCTCCCCGTGTTTGCGTGGGTTTCGCCCCCACAGCCCAAAGATGTGCAGGGTGGGTGGATTGGCCACGCTAAATTGCCCCCTAATTGGAAAAAATGAATTGGGTACTCTCAATTTTTTTTTTAAGAATATTCTTCAGAAGGTGGGAGACCAGTGTGGGTTGCAGGAGGATTTGGGTATTTTTGTACATGAATCAGAGAAGATTAGCATGCATGTACAGCAAGCTATTAGGAAGGCAAATGGTAGGATGGCCTTTATTGCAAAGGGATTGGAGTATTAGAATAGGGAGGCCTTGTTGCAATTATATGCAAGTTGAGTGAGTGGGCAAATGAATGGCAGATGCGATATAATGTAGATAAATGTAGATGATTACCTGAATGGCTATGGATTGTTAGAGGGGAATGTGCAAAGAAACCTGGGTGTCCTTGTAAACCAGTCATTGAAGGTAAGCGCGCAGGTGGTAAAGAAGGCTAATCGTATGTTGGCCTTCATAGCGAGAGGATTCCAGCACGGGAGCAGGGATGTCTTGCTGCAGTTATACAGGACATTGGTGAGGCCACACCTGGTAAGAATACTGTGTGCAGTTTTGGTCTCCTTACCTGAGGAAGGATGTTCTTGCTCCATCGGGAGTGCAGCGAAGGTTTACCAGACTGATTCCAGGGATGGCAGTACTGATGTATGGGGAGAGATTGAGTTGGCTCGGATTGTATTCGCTGGAGTTCAGAAGAATGAGTGGGGTCTCTTAGAAACCCATAATATTTTAACAGGATTGGAAAGGGTAGATGCAGGAAGGATGTTCCCGATGGTGGGGGTGTCTAGAACCAGGGGTCACAGCCCGAGGATACTGGGGTAGACCATTTAGGACAGAGATGAGGAGAAATGTCTTCACCCAGAGAGTGGTCGTCGGCCTGTGAATTTTGCATCCCCCACATGCCTCAACTGTACAATAAACCAATACTTTTTTTAAAGAATATTTTATTGAAAATTTTTGGTCAATTATTTATAGCAACGACCTATACATATTATACATATATATTAATAACCCTGAGACTCCTTCTGGTTCCTCCCCGCCCCCCCCGCCCCCCCCCCCCCTCCCCCCTGGGCTGCTGCTGCTGCCTTCTTCTTTTCCATTCCCTCTATCTTTCTGTGAGGTATTCGACGAACGGTTGCCACCGCCTGGTGAACCCTTGAGCCGATCCCCTTAGGACGAACTTAATCCGTTCCAGCTTTATAAACCCTGCCATGTCATTTATCCAGGTCTCCACCCCCGGGGGCTTGGCTTCCTTCCACATCAACAGTATCCTGCGCCGGGCTACTAGGGACGCAAAGGCCAAAACATCGGCCTCTCTCGCCTCCTGCACTCCCGGCTCTTGTGCAACCCCAAATATAGCCAACCCCCAGCTTGGTTCGACCTGGACCCCCACTACTTTCGAAAGCACCTTTATCACCCCCACCCAGAACCCCTGTAGTGCCGGACATGACCAGAACATGTGGGTGTGATTCGCTGGGCTTCTCGAGCATCTCGCACACCTATCCTCTACCCCAAAAAATTTACTGAGCCGTGCTCCAGTCATATGCGCCCTGTGTAACACCTTAAATTGAATCAGGCTTAGCCTGGCACACGAGGACGATGAGTTTACCCTACTTAGGGCATTCGCCCATAGCCCCTCCTCAATCTCCTCCCCCAGCTCTTCTTCCCATTTCCCTTTCAGCTCATCTATCATAATCTCCCCCTCGTCCCTCATTTCCCTATATATATCTGACACCTTACCGTCCCTCACCCATGTCTTTGAGATTACTCTGACCTGCACCTCATGCGTCGGGAGCTGTGGGAATTCCCTCACCTGCTGCCTCGCAAAAGCCCTCAGTTGCATATACCGGAATGCATTCCCTTGGGGCAACCCATATTTCTCGGTCAGCGCTCCCAGACTTGCGAACTTCCCATCCACAAACAGATCTTTCAGTTGCGTAACTCCTGCTCTTTGCCATATTCCAAATCCCCCATCCATTCTCCCCGGGGCAAACCTATGGTTGTTTCTTATCGGGGACCCCACCAAGGCTCCCGTCTTTCCCCTATGCCGTCTCCACTGTCCCCAAATTTTCAAAGTCGCTACCACCACCGGGCTTGTGGTGTATTTCTTCGGTGAGAACGGCAATGGGGCCGTCACCATAGCTTGTAGGCTAGTCCCCCTACAGGACGCCCTCTCCAATCTCTTCCACGCCGCTCCCTCCTCTTCCCCCATCCACTTACTCACCATTGAGATATTGGCGGCCCAGTAGTACTCACTTAGGCTCGGTAGTGCCAGCCCCCCCCTATCCCTACTACGCTGTAAGAATCCCTTCCTCACTCTCGGGGTCTTCCCGGCCCACACAAAACTCATGATACTCTTTTTGATCCTTTTGAAAAAAGCCTTCGTGATCATCACCGGGAGGCACTGAAACACAAAGAGGAATCTCGGGAGGACTACCATTTTAACTGCCTGCACCCTCCCTGCCAGTGACAGGGATACCATGTCCCATCTCTTGAAGTCCTCCTCCATTTGTTCCACCAATCGCGTTAAATTTAACCTATGCAATGTACCCCAATTCTTGGCTATCTGGATCCCCAAGTAACGAAAGTCCCTTGTTACCTTCCTCAGCGGAAAGTCCTCTATTTCTCTGCTCTGCTCCCCTGGATGCACCACAAACAACTCACTTTTCCCCATGTTCAGTTTATATCCTGCGAATTCTCCAAACTCCCGAAGTGTCCGCATTATCTCTGGCATCCCCTCCGCCGGGTCCGCTACATATAACAACAAATCATCCGCATACAGAGATACCCGGTGTTCTTCTCCTCCTCTAAGTACTCCCCTCCACTTCTTGGAACCCCTCAATGCAATTGCCAGGGGCTCAATCGCCAGTGCAAACAGCAATGGGGACAGAGGGCATCCCTGCCTTGTCCCTCTATGGAGCCGAAAGTATGCAGATCCCCGTCCATTCGTGACCACACTCGCCACTGGGGCCCTATACAACAGCTGCACCCATCCAACATACTCATCTCCAAAACCAAATCTCCTCAGCACCTCCCACAAATAATCCCACTCCACTCTATCAAATGCTTTCTCGGCATCCATCTCCACCACTATCTCCGCTTCCCCCTCTGGCGGGGGCATCATCATTACCCCTAGCAGCCTCCGTATATTCGTATTCAGCTGTCTCCCTTTCACAAACCCAGTTTGGTCCTCATGGACCACCCTCGGGACACAATCCTCTATCCTCATTGCCATTACCTTGGCCAGAATCTTAGCGTCTACATTTAGGAGGGAAATAGGTCTATAGGACCCGCATTGCAGCGGGTCCTTTTCCTTCTTTAGGAGAAGCGATATCGTTGCCTCAGACATAGTCGGGGGCAGCTGTCCCCTTTCCTTTGCCTCATTAAAGGTCCTCATTAGTAGCGGGGCGAGCAAGTCCACATATTTCCTGTAAAATTCAACTGGGAATCCATCCGGTCCCGGAGCCTTCCCCGCCTGCATGCTCCTAATTCCTTTCACTACTTCCTCCATTTCAATCTGTGCTCCCAGTCCCACCCTTTCCTGCTCCTCCACCTTGGGAAATTCCAGCCGGTCCAGAAAGCCCATCATTCTCTCCCTCCCATCCGGGGGTTGAGCTTCGTATAATTTTTTATAAAATGCCTTGAACACTCCATTCACTCACTCCGCTCCCCGCTCCATCTCTCCTTCCTCATCCCTCACTCCCCCTATTTCCCTCGCTGCTCCCCTTTTCCTCAATTGGTGGGCCAACAACCTGCTCGCCTTCTCCCCATATTCGTACTGTACACCCTGTGCCTTCCTCCACTGTGCCTCTGCAGTACCCTTTGTCAGCAAGTCAAATTCTACGTGTAGCCTTTGCCTTTCCCTGTACAGTCCCTCCTCCGGTGCCTCCGCATATTGCCTGTCCACCCTCAGAAGTTCTTGCAGCAACTGCTCCCGTTCCCTACTCTCCTGCTTTCCTTTATGTGCCCTTATTGATATCAGCTCCCCTCTAACCACTGCCTTCAGCGCCTCCCAGACCACTCCCACCTGGACCTCCCCATTTTCATTGAGTTCCAAGTACTTTTCAATGCACCCCCTCACCCTTCGACACACCCCCTCATCTGCCATTAGTCCCATGTCCATTCTCCAGGGTGGGCGCCCTTCTGTTTCCTCCCCTATCTCTAAGTCCACCCAATGTGGAACATGATCCGAAATGGCTATAGCCGTATACTCCGTTCCCCTCACCTTCGGGATCAACGCCCTTCCCAAAACAAAAAAGTCTATTCGCGAATAGACTTTGTGGACATAGGAGAAAAACGAAAACTCCTTACTCCTAGGTCTGCTAAATCTCCACGGGTCTACTCCTCCCATCTGCTCCATAAAATCTTTAAGCACCTTGGCTGCTGCCGGCCTCCTTCCAGTCCTGGACCTCGACCTGTCCAGCCCTGGTTCCAACACCGTATTGAAATCTCCCCCCATTACCAACTTTCCCACCTCTAGGTCCGGGATGCGTCCTAGCATACGCCTCATAAAATTGGCATCATCCCAGTTCGGGGCATATACGTTTACCAAAACCACCGTCTCCCCCTGTAGTTTGCCACTCACCATCACGTATCTGCCCCCGCTTTCCGCCACTATAGTCTTTGCCTCAAACATTACCCGCTTCCCACTAATATAGCCACCCCCCTGTTTTTCGCATCTAGCCCCGAATGGAACACCTGCCCCACCCAACCTTTGTGTAGTCTCACCTGGTCTATCAGTTTCAAGTGCGTTTCCTGTAACATAACCACGTCTGCCTTAAGTTTCTTAAGGTGTGCGAGTACCCGTGCCCTCTTTATCGGCCCGTTCAGCCCTCTCACGTTCCACGTGATCAGCCGGGTTGGGGGGCTTTTTACCCCCCCCCTTGTCGATTAGCCATCCCCTTTTTCCAGCTCCTCACCCGGTTCCCACGCAGCTGTGTCCCCCTCAGGCGGTGCCCCCCCGCCCATCCCACCCCATACCAGCTCCCCCCTCTCCCCAGCAGCAGCCCAATAATTCCCCCCTCCCACCCCCCCCGCTAGATCCCCCACTAGCGTAGTTACACCCCCCATGTTGCTCCCAGAAGTCAGCAAACTCTGGCCGACCTCGGCTTCCCCCCGTGACCTCGGCTCGCACCGTGCGATGCCCCCTCCTTCCTGCTTCCCTATTCCCGCCATGATTATCATAGCGCGGGAACCGAGCCCGCGCTTCCCCCTTGGCCCCGCCCCCAATGGCCAACGCCCCATCTCTTCCACCTCCTTTCCTCCCCCCACCACCTCCTGTGGAAGAGAGAAAAGTTACCACATCGCAGGATTAATAACATAAAACTCCTCTTTCCCCCCCTTCTTCGCCCCCCATACTCGCCCCACCACTTTGTTTCAAACGTTCTTTTTTTTAATAACCCGCTCATTCCAATTTTTCTTCCACGATAAAAGTCCACGCCTCACCCGCCGTCTCAAAGTAGTGGTGCCTCCCTTGATATGTGACCCACAGTCTTGCCGGTTGCAGCATTCCAAATTTTATCTTCTTTTTGTGAAGCACCGCCTTGGCCCGATTAAAGCTCGCCCTCCTGCTCGCCACCTCCGCACTCCAGTCTTGGTATACGCGGATCACCGCGTTCTCCCACTTACTGCTCCGAGTTTTCTTTGCCCATCTAAGGACCATCTCTCTGTCCTTAAAACGGAGGAATCTCACCACTATGGCTCTGGGAATTTCTCCTGCTCTCGGTCCTCGCGCCATCACTCGGTATGCTCCCTCCACCTCCAGCGGACCCGCCGTGGCCTCCGCTCCCATTAACGAGTGCAGCATCGTGCTCACATATGCCCCGACGTCCGCTCCCTCCGCACCTTCAGGAAGGCCAAGAATCCTTAGGTTGTTCCTCCTCGCGTTGTTCTCCAGCGCCTCCAGCCTTTCCACACATCGTTTATGGTGTGCCTCGTGCATCTCCGTCTTCACCACCGGGCCCTGTATGTCGTCCTCATTCTCGGCAGCCTTTGCCTTCACGACCCGAAGCTCCCGCTCCTGGGTCTTTTGCTCCTCCTTTAGCCCTTCGATCGCCTGTAATATCGGGGCCAACAGCTCCTTCTTCATTTCCTTTTTGAGTTCTTCCACGCAGCGTTTCAAAAACTCGTGTTGTTCAGGGCCCCATATTAAACTGCCACCTTCCGACGCCATCTTGGTTTTTGCTTGCCTTCCTTGCCGCTGCTCTAAAGGATCCACCGCAATCCGGCCACCTTCCTCTCCTTTTTCCATCCGTATCCAGGGGGGATTCCCTTCTGGTTCACTGCACAGTACTTTTAGCCGTTAAAATTGCCGTTGGGGCTCTTATTAAGAGCCCAAAAGTCCGTTACACCGGGAGCTGCCGAAACGTGCGACTCAGCTGGTCATCGCCGCACCCGGAAGTCCCAATAAACCAATACTAACTATAACACAAAACCCATCCAGTTGCCTTGGGTGGCTCCGATTCCCACCCCAGCTTTGAAATTTAGCAGAGTTTTGAGAGAGTGGGAAGATTTCCACCAAGGATTGTGTGAAGGATTGCTTCTAGCATCACTCCTGAATTGTCTGACTCTTTGGCTTAAGGACACGATCACTTGTTCTGGACTCCCCCTATCCGAGAAAATAGATTCTCCCTATCTCGACTGCAGAGCCCGTTAATCACTTTGAACACCTCGGGTAGATCAGCCTCCTCAGCCTCCTTGGGAATGTTTATCTGCTCCGAGCTCACTGAAGAAAGGATAGTTATCACGGAACAGCCCCTACTTAATCTACTGTCTGTAAGATAGCGGAGTGACTGAGGGTTTCTCATGGGGTGGGGAGTCAGATACAAACAGGACGTGTGAGAGGAATTAGGCCATGTGGGTCAAAGGTGAGCAGGATGGAGGACGGACGGCAGTGAGGGAGCTCAGAGGTGAGCCAGATTGAGAGGATGAGATGGTGGCTCAAAGGTTATAGGTGAGCAGGACTGAGAATAGGATAGGTTGGGAGCCAGTGTGGGTCAGAGGTTATAGATGGGCGGCACAGTGGTTACTGCTACCTCACAATGACAGGGATCCCTGTTTGATTCCGGCCTTGGTTGACTGCCTGTGTGGAGTTTGCATGTTCTCCCCCGGGTCTGCGTGGGTTTCCTCCGGGTGCTCCAGTTTCCTCCCACAGTCCAAAGATGTGCTGATTAGGTGAATTGGCCTTGATCAATGCGTGGGGTTAATGATAGGGCGAGGGAATGGGCCTAGGTAGGGTCCTCTTTCGGAGGGTTAGTGCAGACTCAATAGGCCTCCTCCTGCCTTGTAGGAATTCTGTTGATCCTATGAACAGGAGTTATCGGAGACAGCTGGCTGCTCCAGAGATGAGCTGGCCTTGATGTAGAAGGAAGCAGAGTGCGGCTGACCGTAGAACCTCAGAAAGGTGAAGGGTAAAGGGAGCGGGGAGTGAGACATCCAAAAGGCATTTGTGAGGTTAGATGCAGAGGCGCGATTTCAAAGGTGAATGGGGCAGTGCCGGATCTGACCGGCCGGTGCTGAGAAAGAGAGAGCACGGTGAGTGACCAATTCCTGAGAGACTCGCTCCGGAGGGTTTGCTAATTCGCCAGCCACCCCCTCACACCTCGGTGCTCCTGTGTTTACACAGCGTACTCGTGTCAGTAGGGGGGGTGGATGTGGATGGCGGAGAGGTGGTGAGAGCTTTACACACATGCCGTGACCTCTGAGGAGGTGTCGGGTATGAGCAGGTGTGAGCGTTCTTCGCGGATCCTGCAGCTCAAGCGATGAATGTGCCAATTAGATAAAAGCAACACATTCATCACCTAGGCCCGAGGGAACAGGCCGAGTGACATTAATGGATTCTTCTCTTGTTCTCGTTCTGTTTCTTGCATCTGCTCTTTTAACCCTCGGCTTGTGTCGTAGCGTGCCACGGGTCCTTCCTCGCCCGGTGAACCCTTTTATGGACACCCTTGTGCCTGTGTGTTTTTCTTCAAATTTTTATTTTCCGGGGAATGTCCTTCCGGAAGGTCAAAGAAATTATTTAGCCGCCGCTGGAACATAATAAATAAGAGCAGGGGTAGGCCAGTCAGCCCATTGAGCCAGCTGTGCTGTTCAGTTAGATCGTGGCTCATCTTCTACTGCAACCTGCGCTATCTTCCACCTCTTGCTCTATCCCCGTATCCCTTGGTGTTTTTAATATGTAGAAATCTATCGCTCTCATTTTGAGCACCCTCAACGACTGAGGATTCACTGCTCTCTGGAGCAGAGAATTCCGAAGATTCAGCACCATCTGAATGAAGAAATTCCTCCCCATCGCAGTCCTAAATGGCCAGCCCCTTATTCTGCGACCGTGTCCCTGGCGGTTCTAGAACTCCGGTTCTAAAACCCCCCGTAAGCATGTTGTATCCTTCCAAAGAGTAAAGGCTCGGTCTATACAATCCTTCCTCAGGGGACCATCCTTCCATCCCAGCTATTAATTTAGTTAACTTTAACCAACAGGATAGGGAGGGAGATGGCCAATCGATCCATTTGATTTGGCGGGCGATATTACAAATTTAGATTGGGCGTGGTTAGAATCATAGAGCTTTACAGCTCCTATCTACTCTAATGCCATTTCCCAGCACTGGTCCGTCGCCTTGTGTGCTGTGGCCTTTCAAGTGCACATCTAAATGCTGCTTAAATGTTGTGAGGGTTCCCGCCACTCCCACCCTTTCAGGCAGTGAGTTCCAGACTCCCACCACCCTCTGGGTGAAAAGGGTTTTCCTTAAATCCCCTCATTATCTCCTGCCCCTGACCTTAGATCCATGGTTATTGACGCCTCTACTCGGGGGGGGCGGGGGGGGGGGGGGGGGGGGTGGGGGCGGGGGGGGGATGTTTCTTCCAACCTATGCCCTTGATAATTTTGTACACCTCACTTGAGGCGCTCACAATCAAAAAGTGTTTTAAAATAGAATAAGTCAGAAGAACCTGTCTCAGCCAGCAGAAGGATTAATAACCGAGAATGCAGATTAAAGAAAATTGGCTGAAGAGTCAGGAGGAGGTTTTTTCTGCGAACGCAGCTAGTCATTATGAACTGGAATGCTGTGATTGAAAGGGCAACGGCAGCGGATTCAATAGCAACTTTTCAAAGGGAATTGAGTACGGAACATGAAAAGGATAAATGTGCAGGGCCCTGGGGAGAGAGCAAGAAGGCAAGTGGGGTTAATTGGATAGCACTTTTCAAACAGCCAGAACCGGGACAATGGGCCAAATGGTCCCCTCTGTGTCTCACGTACACATGGTTCTAGTGTTGGTGCAGTCTTCCTGTATCCGGCTGGGAAGGAGAAAGGTTGTATTTATATAGTGACTTTCTCATCCTCAGACGGTGCAAAAAGCGTTTCACGGCCAATTATTTTTTATTCATTTAAGAGACGTGGGCTTCCCTGGCTGGGCCAGTATTCGTTTCCCATCCCTAACTGCCCCGGAGACGGTGGTGGAGAGCCGCGAACCGCTGCAGTCCCGGGGGTGTAGGTACACCCGCCATGCTGTTAGGGAGGGAGTTCCAGGATTCTGATCCAGCCACAGTGAGGGAACGGCCGATTATATTTCCAAGCCAGGGTGGTGGGTGGCTTGGAGGGGAACCTCCAGGTGGTCGTGTTTCCCGGTAGCTGCTGCTCTTGAGCTTCTAGATGGCCGTGGCCGTGGGTTTGGGAGGTGCTGCCTAAGGAGCCTTGGTGAGTTGCTGCAGTGCATCTTGTAGATTTTACACATGGCTGCCACTTTGTGTGTGGGTGGTGGAGGGTTTGAATGCTTGTGGAAAGGGTGCCAATCAAGCAGGGCTGCTTTGTCCTGAATGGTGTTGAGCTTCTTGAGTGTTGGAGCTGCACTCATCCAGGCAAGTGGAGAGGATTCCACCACACTCCCGACTCATGCCTTGTAGATGGCGGACAGGCTTTGGGGAGGAGATCAGGACATGAGTTACTCGTCGCAGGATTCCCAGCCTCTCGCCTGCTCTGGTAGCCACAGTATTAATGCAGCTAACAAGGGAGTGCATTTAATGGACAGCGAGATCCCCCAAATAGCCAGGAAACAAATGTGCAGATAATCTTTTTGATCGGTAAATAGTAGAAAGCCCTCTTGTGATAACCACCTGAAAAGGAGCACCTCACCCAAGAGACAGTCCCTCTGACAGTGCAGCACTCCCTCGGCACTGGGATTTGTTCCCGAGCCTCTGCTGTGAGATTTGAACTCTCAATCCTCTGATTCCGACGTGTGAGAGCTACCCACTGAGCCATTGCTGACAAGGCCAGCACACTGACACCCATTGCACAGCTAAATGTCACACTGACAACACATGAGACACTCACCCCTTTGTGTCACTGGCAGGTAATCGGCAAGTGATAGCAATTCCTTGGGAAGGGTTTGAATGGATAAGTGACGAGGGTCCGTTAAAGCCCAGGATACCCTGTGTCGAACCCCGGGCTGCCAGGACTGTGCCCCTGTCTGACCGGTTCTGCTTGCCTTTTCAGTGTGACCCCCGGGAAATCCACCAAGTACCTGTATGAGCTGCTCTACAGTGAGCCCATGAAGATCGTCCTCATGCCGGGCTGCAGTGGCGTCTCGACACTGGTGGCAGAGGCGGCTCGGATGTGGAACCTGATCGTGGTGAGTAAGCTCGGACCCATGGGACCCTCCCTCTCACTGGCCCCCTGCCTTCTCTCTTTGTCCCTCTCTCTCTCTTTTTCCCTCTCTCCACCTTTCCCTGTCTCTCTCCACCTGTCACCACTCTTTACATCTGTCCCATCTCTCTCACTCCAACAATTCAGTCTTGCTCATTTATCCACCTCTCTTTGATTGTCCCCGTTGCTCTCTTGTCTGTCCCTCTATCTCTCTCCTTTTATAGATCATAGAATTTACAGTGCAGAAGGAGGCCATTTGGCCCATCGAGTCTGAACCGGCTCTTGGAAAGAGCACCCTACCCAAGGTCAACACCTCCACCCTATCCCCATAACCAGTAACCCCACCCAACACTAAGGGCAATTCTGGACACTAAGGGCAATTTAGCGTGGCCAATCCACCTAACCTGCACATCTTTGGACTGTGGGAGGAAACCGGAGCACCCGGAGGAAACCCACCCACACACGGGGAGGATGTGCAGACTCCGCACAGACAGTGACCCAAGCCGGAATCGAACCTGGGACCCTGGAGCTTTTGTCTTTACCACTTTCCTGTTCCCATCTCTCTTTCTCTCTCTTGTCTCTCATCTCCTGCTCTGTCCCTCTGACTTTGTCTCTCTCCCTCTGTCCCTTTGCCTATCACTCTTTCTCCACCTCTCTCTGTCTCTCTCCCCCTGACCGCTTCTCGTCATCTGACCCCCATCTCTTTCTGTCACTTTCTTTCTCTCTCTCCCTCACCCCCTGACTCAGTTTTTCACCCCTGTCCCCATCTCTCTCCCTTTCTGTCACTCTGCCTGCCTCGCTCTCTCCCTCCATCTCTCTCCTTTCGTTTTTCCATCTCTCCGTTTGTTTCTGTCCTTGTTTATATTCCCTGATCGTTTACCTGTCTGTCTGTCTCCCAATCTCTTTCTTTCCGATTCGCAAGAAGGCAGGCGGGGGTGGGGGGGTTAAGGTTAATCTTGCCCTCCGACGGGGGCAGGAGAGATGTGCATCGGATGCCAGTTTCCCACTTTGCATGCTCCGTCGAAGTCGGTCAGTACCCCCCGTTTGGCACTGTTGCCTAGCGTACTTGCCGGTGGTACCAGACCAGCTCTCTCAGCGATGGCTCAGCTGGACAAGCAGATAGTGAGGTGGATCCATTGTCACTTTTCCATCACCAAGGGAGGGGGGGCAGGAAATGTTGCATGCTGTCTCTGTGAAGTCTGTGCGACGTGCACTCAAATATTTATTGAAAAGGGAGCACAGGGCTGGATCAAAGCTGTGCCTGAGTCAATGAAACGCTTCCTGCAAAGAAAGCCAAAGTCACATGGCGGCAGGCACGATGTTGCAGCATCTGCTGTAAGTGCGGGTTCTGTGCTGTGATCTATGGCGATGATGGTCTCGATATGGGATGGTAAATTGTTGCAATCAAGATCTTAGTGGGTGTGAGGACCCCTTAAACAGAATTATACATTGCCGACCCATCCCAACCCTTAATATCCAGTGCCCAATGTCCTGATGTCCTGGGAGTGACCCCTATCTTTTGCTTACTTATTTTCCCAGGGTAGAGGGGTCAATTACTAGGGGGCATAGGTTTAATTTGCGAGGGGCAAGGTTTAGAGTAGATGTACGAGGCAAGTGTTTTACACAGAGGGTAGTGGGTGCCTGGAACTCGCTGCCGGAGGAGGTGGTGGAAGCAGGGACGATAGTGACATTTAAGTGGCATCTTGACAAATACATGAATAGGATGGGAATAGAGGGTTACGGACCCAGGAAGTGCAGAAGGTTTTAGTTTAGACGGGCAGCATGGTCGGCACGGGCTTGGAGGGCCGAAGGGCCTGTTCCTGTGCTGTACATTTCTTTGTTCTTTGTGAGCTCGTCCAAACTTCTGCCGCCTGTATCTCAGGTCCGGTTTGCCCATCAGCCCTGGCCACACGGACTGCTGCCCTGGACACACGGACTGCTGCCCTGGACACACGGACTACTGATTGTGCAGCACCTCCATGTGAAAATTCTCATTGCGGTTTTCAATTCCCTTCGCAGTCCCACTGCACCCCCCCCCCCCCCCCCCTCCAACAATCTGCTCCATCCCAACAGGCCATACTGCCAATGTCACTGGGCTCATAAACCAGAGGCCCAGGCTAATGCTCGGAGGGGGGGGGGGGGGGGGAGCATGGGTTCGAATCCCACTACGGCAGCTGGTGGAATTTGAATTCAATTCATAAATATGGAAAATAGGTGCAGGAGGAGGCCATTCGGCCCCTTGATCCTGCTCTGTTATTCCAGATAATCATGGTGTATCCTCCATCTCGACGCCAAACCCACGCACTCTCCCCATACCTCTTGACACCTTTACAGTCCAGGAATCTTATCTATTTCCTCGAATATATTCAGTGACTTGGCCTCCCCAGTCTCCTGTGGTCGAGAATTCCACAGGCTCACCACTCTGAGTGAAGAAATTTCTCCTCATCCCGGTCCTAAATGACCCACCCCGTATCCTGAGACTGTGACCCCGGGACCTCGACCCTCCCCCCCCCCCCCCCCCCCCCCCCTCCCCAGCCAGAGGAAACAACATCCTTGCATCTGGGATGCACAGTGGTTAGCACAGTTGCTTCACAGCTCCAGGGGACCCGGGTTCGATTCCCGGCTTGGGTCACTGTCTGTGCGGAGTCTGCACGTTCTCCCCGTGTCTGCGTGGGTTTCCTCCGGGTGCTCCGGTTTCCTCCCACGGTCCAAAGATGTGCAGGCTAGGTGGATTAGCCATGATAAATTGCCCTTAGTGTCCAAAAAGGCTAGCTGGGGTTACTGGGTTACAGGGATAAACGACAGGGTGGAGGAGTGGTGCTTAAGTAGGGTGCTCTTTCCAAGGGCTGGTGCAGACACGATGGGCCGAATGGCCTCCTTGTGCCCTGTAAATTCTATGATTCTATCCAGTCTGTCCACCCCTGTCAGAATTTTATACGTTTGAATGCGATCCCCTCTCATTTTTCTAAATTCCAGTGAATAAATATGGAATATAAAGTTAGTCTCTGTAATGGTGACCATGAAACTATCATCGACTGTCGTAAAAACCCATGTGGTTCACTAATGTCCCTTTTAGGGAATTAAATCTGCCGTCCTGTCCCGGCCTGGCCGACATGTGACTCCAGACCCCCGCAGCAAATGTGGTTGACTCTTAAAATGCCGTCCGCAATGGCCCTGACAAGCCACTCAGTTGGAGGGCAGGTTAGAGCTGGGCAGCAAATGGCGGCCTTTCCAGCAACGCCCACGTCCCCGTGAACGAATAGGGGAAAAAAAATCTGCACTCATCAAATGCTGCCTTCTTGGGTATCCCCCGATTATAATCGTTCCACCATTGGTGGCCATACTTTCAGTTGCCTTGGATCCCGAACTCTGGAATTCCCTCTCCACATCTCTCCCTCTTGTAAAACAATTCCTAAAACCACAGGACGTAGGCGCAGAAGTAGGCCACTCTGTCCATCGAGTCTGTTCCACCATTCAGTGAGGTCATGGCTGATCTGATATAATCCTCAACTCCACTTTCCCACCTGATCCCCATAACCCCTGTGATCTAGCTCGCGGCCGTCTCTGACCCGAATATTTCCTGCTGTGGCGAGGTGTAGTGTTTCGCTTGACAGCGTTCCTGTTTGTCATGTTAGAAGTGATATATACATTCAAGGACTGCTGTCGCTGACACAACGAGGTCGAAATAAAAATAAAGGTGTCCTGTCCAAGCATAGAACATAGAACATTACAGTGCAGTACAGGCCTTCGGCCCTCGATGTTGCGCCGACCTGTGAAAACACTCTAAAAGCCCATCTACACTATTCCCTTATCGTCCATATGTCTATCCAATGACCATTTGAACGCCCTTAGTGTTGGTGAGTCCACTACTGTTGCAGACAGAGCATTCCACACCCTTACTGCTCTCTGAGTAAAGAACCTACCTCTGACATCTGTCCTATATCTATCTCCCCTCAATTTAAAGCTATGTCCCCTCGTGCTAGACATCACCATCCGAGGAAAAAGGCTCTCACTGTCCACCCGATCCAATCCTCTGGTAATCTAGTATGCCTCAATTAAGTCACCTCTTAACCTTCTTCCCTCTAACGAAAACAGCCTCAAGTCCCTCAGCCTTTCCTCATAAGATCTTCCTCCATACCAGTCAACATTCTGGTAAATCTCCCCTGCACCCTTTCCAATGCTTCCACATCCTTCCTATAATGCGGCGACCAGAATTGCACGCAATACTCCAAATGCGGCCGCACCAGAGTTTTGTACAGCTGCAACATGACCTCATGGCTCCGAAACTCAACCCCTCTACCGATAAAAGCTAACACACCGTACGCCTTCTTAACCACCCTCTCAACCTGGGTGGCAACTTTCAGGGATCTATGTACATGGACACTGAGATCTCTCTGCTCATCCACACTGCCAAGAATCTTACCATTAGCCCAGCACTCTGTCTTCCTGTTATTCCTTCCAAAATGAATCACCTCACACTTTTCTGCATTAAACTCCATTTGCCACCTCTCAGCCCAGCGCTGCAGCTTATCTATGTCCCTCTGTAACTTGTACTTCCGCACTGTCCACAACTCACCGACTTTAGTGTCATCTGCAAATTTACTCACCCATCCTTCTAGGTAATTTATAAAAATGACAAACAGCAGTGGCCCCAAAACATATCCTTGTGGTACACCACTAGTAACTGGACTCCAGTCTGAACATTTCCCATCAACCACCACCCTTTGTCTTCTTCCAGCTGGCCAATTTCTGATCCAAACTGCTAAATCACCCTGAATCCCATGCCTCCGTATTTTCTGCAGTAGCCTACCGTGGGGAACCTTATCAAACGCTTTACTGAAATCCATATACACCACATCAACTGCTTTTCCCTCATATACACCTGTTTGGTCACCTTTTCAAAGAACTCAATAAGGTTTGTGGGGCACGACCTACCCTTCACAAAACCATGTTGATTTTCTCTAATCAAATTATTCCTTTCCAGATGATTATACATCCTATCTCTTATAAACTTTTCCAAGATTTTGCCCACAACAGAAGCAAGGCTCACTGGTCTATAGTTACCTGGGTTGTTTCTACTGACAACATTTGCTATCCTCCAGGTCTCCTGGCACTATTCCTGTAGACAAAGATGACTTAAAGATCAAGGCAAAGGCTCAGCAATCTCCACCCTAGCTTCCCAGAGAATCCTAGGATAAATCCCATCCGGCCCAGGGACGTATCTACTTTCACACTTTCCAGAATTGCTAACACCCTCCTCTCTTATGAACCTCAAGCCTTCTAGTCTAGTAGCCTGAATCTCAGTATTCTCCTCGACAACATTGTCTTTTTCCTGTGTGAATACTGACAAAAAATATTCATTTAGCACCTCTCCTATCTCCTCGGACTCCAAGCACAACTTCCCACTACTGTCCTTGACTGGCCCTACTCTTACCCTAGTCATTCTTTTATTCCTGACATATCTATAGAAAGCTTTAGGGTTATCCTTGATCCTACCTGCCAAAGACTTCTCATGTCCCCTCCTGGCTCTTCTTAGCTCTCTCTTTAGGTCCTTCCTAGCTAACTTGTAACTCTTGAGCACCTTAACTGAACCTTCATGTCTCATCTTTACATAAGCCTCCTTCTTCCTCTTGACAAGTGTTTCGACTGCTTTAGTAAACCACGGTTCCCTTGCTACGACCACTTTGTCCCTGTCTGACAGGTACATACTTACCAAGGACACGCAGTAGCTGTTCCTTGAACAAGCTCCACATTTCCATTGTGCCCATCCCCTGCAGTTTTCCTCTCCCATCCGATGCATCCTAAGTCTTGCCTCATCGCATCATAATTGCCTTACCCCCAGATATAACTCCTTGCCCTGCGGTATATACCTATCCCTTTCCATCACTAGAGTAACGTAATCGAATTGTGGTCACTTTCACCAAAGTGCTCACCTACCTCCAAATCTAACACCTGTCCTGGTTCATTCCCCAGTACCAAATCCAATATGGCCTCTCCTCCCGTTGGCCTATCTACATACTGTGTCAAGAAACCCTCCTGCACACACTGGACAAAAACGGACCCATCTAAAGTACTCGAACTGTAGCGTTTCCAGTCAATATTTGGAAGTTAAAGTCCCCATAACAACTACCCTGTTGCTTCGCTCCTATCTAGAATCATCTTTGCAATCCTTTCCTCTACATCTCTGGAACTTTTCGGAGGCCTATAGAAAACCCCTAACAGGGTGACCTCTCCTTTCCTGTTTCTAACCTCAGCCCATACTACCTCAGTAGACGGGTCCTCATCAAACATCCTTTCTGCCACCGTAATACTGTCCTTGACTAACAATGCCACCCTCCCCCTCTTTTACCACCTTCCCTGAGCTTACTGAAATATCTAAACCCCGGCATCTGCAACAACCATTCCTGTCCCTGCTCTATCCATGTCTCCAATATGGCCACAACATCGAAGTCCCAGGTACCAACCCATGTCGCAAGTTCACCCACCTTATTCTGGATGCTCCTGGCATTGAGGAAGACACACTTTAAACCACCTTCCTGCCTGCCGGTACACGCCTGCAACTTTGAAACCTGACTCATGACCTCACTACTCTCAACCTCCTGTATACTGGAGCTACAATTCAGGTTCCCAAGCCCCTGCTGAACTAGTTTAAACCCTCCCGAAGAGCATTAGAAAATTTCCACCTCCAGGATATTGGTACCCCTCTGGTCCAGGTGTAGACCATTCCATTTGTAAAGGTCCCACTGACCCCAGAATGAGCCCCAATTATCCAGAAATCTGAAACCCTCCCTCCTGCACCATCCCTGTAGCCACGTGTCAACTCCTCTCTCTCCCTATTCCTCATCTCGCTATCACGTGGCATGGGTAACAACCCAGAGAAAATAGCTCTATTTGTCCTAGATCTAAGTTTCCACCCTAGCTCCCTGAATTCCTGCCTTACATCCCTATCCCTTTTTCCTACCTATGTCATTGGTACCTATGTGGACCACGACTTGGGGCTGCTCCCTCTCCCCCTGAAGGATCCCGAAAACACGACATCACGCACCCTGGCACCTGGGAGGCAACACACCAACCGCGAGTCTCTCTCGTTCCCACAGAATCTCCTATCTATCCCCCTAACTATGGAGTCTCCAATGACTAATGCTCTACTCCTCTCCCCCTTCCCTTCTGAGGCAACAGGGACAGACTCTGTGCCAGAGACCTGTACCCCATGGCTTACCCTGGTAAAAGTCGTTCCCCTCAACAGTATCCAAAGCGGCATACTTGTTACTAAGGGGAACGACCCTGTACTGACTGCTTCCTCCCAGCCCCTCTCACCGTCATCCATCTATCTTTATTCTTCAGAGTAACTACATCCCTGAAGCTTCTATCTATGACCACCTCTGCCTCCCGAATGATCTGAAGTTCATCCAGCTCCAGCTCCAGTTCCCTAACGCGGTATCTGAGGAGCTGGAGATGGGTGCACTTCCCACAGATGAAATCAGCAGGGACACTGACGGCGTCCCTCACCTCAAACATTCTGCAGGAGGAACATTGCACTATCTTCCCTGCCATCCCCTCTAGATAAAAAAAGAAAGAGCTTACCTGTTATTCACTCCCCTTCTCAGCAAGCACTCACTCAGCAACCTCTGCGCCCGGCACGATAACACCTGAGGGAAAATAAAAGAAAAACTACTTACCAGTCACTAGCCAATCCCTTACCTGCAGTCTGATCAATAAACGCAAGAGCCCTTTCTGCAAATGAAAGGGAAGTGTTGCTGCCATTAATTGACAGAATTTCCTTCATAAATCTCCCAGGTTGTAAACACTGGGGAGCTCAGACACACAAGCTATTAACCAGTTGTGAGTGAATGTAGATTGCCCTTTGACCCCGTTGTCAAAATCATGATGGAAGGCCCTGGTGGGATTTGTGACAGAATAAACTTCTCATGTCTTGTCTGTTCTTCCTCGGTGTCAGTAGTGATTAAATCCCTTGCCTTCGTGTGTTCAGTCGCAGTTGTAGCTGGGCCTGATTTTTTTTTTAACGGCTTTTTCTGTCCTTGTCCTGCATTCAGGTCCCCCCCCAAAAAAACTGGCCGTGATTTTTTATTTTTCTGAGGTGCGAGCGAGGTGAGGCTATTGTGAGGGGGGGAAAATATATTGTATTCAACCCCACGACCGACAACAATTAATGCTTATTAGCACCTTTCATGTAATGAAGCACCGTCCGATAGGAGCATTGGAGAACAAAGCCATGACCGCTTTGAATGGCAGAGCAGACTCGATGGGCCGAATGGCCTACTTCTGCTCCTATGTCTTATGACTCTGAGCCACAGGAGGAGATGTTTTAAGTTAGATGACCAGGAAGCTAGTCTAAGCTAGGGTGGGATTTTTCACCCAACGCGAGCGGGGACTGGAAAGTTTGGACAACCGTTCAATATCGGACGGACGGCTCTCCCCACTTTTTCCCGGCCCGCCCGCAACGGGAGGGAGAGTGCAGAATATCCGGCCCGTAGATTTTGAAGAGGGTCCTAAAGAACGCCAGGGAGAGCGCCCCAGAGCTCTGGGCCCCAGGCAACTGAAGGCAAAGCCACCAACCATGCAGCGATTATAATCGGGGATGCTGAAGTGGTCAGAATTACAGGAGCGTAGATAGGGTGCGAGGGGGTGGGGGTTTTGCGGGGCTGAAGGAGGTTACAGAGAGAGTGGGGGGGGGGGATGATTCTACGGAGGGATTTGTAAACAAGGATGCGAATTTGTAAAACCAAGACATTGCTTGGCCAGGAGCCAACGCAGGTCAGCGGGTGCAAGGGGCGAGAGTGGAACGGAAATTTGGGGCGAGTTGACACATGGGCAGCAGAGCTTTGGAGGACCCCGAGCTTACGGAGGATGGGGATGTGGGAGATCAGCCAGGAACTTGCTGGAATCGGCTCACCTCAAGGTAACAGAGGTGTTGGGTGAGGAATCTCTGCGATCCTGTAAATCTGGCCTCTTGGCCTGCCACGATTTTAATCGATCGCCGTTGGCGGCCGTGCCTTGAGATCCCTCCCTAAACCCCCGCCCCTCCTCGCTACCCAGCTTTCCACCTTTAAGACGCTCCTTAAAAACTAAACCATAGTTTTACATGCTGCGTAAATATCAGGTTGTTTGTGAGGTGGTTGGAACTGAAAAATCCCGTTGACGACAGGCTGGAGTGGCCAGAGGCCGCTCCACTCGTGAAAAAAAGAATCCGCCAGGACCCGTGCGAATGAAGCCATAATCTGATATCTGGTCATGCTTGTTCAGACCCTGAGGGATCGCTCGTGAAGAACGACCCTGGGCTGATTGGGGGTCAGCCGGCTCCGGCCGGATTGTTACCAAGGCCAGCGAGAATCGAAGGGGTGGTGGCATGCCAGGAAAGGGGCTCTCTTTACCATAAAGCCCCCATCCTGTTGAACGGTCACACGGGAATAATTTTAACTTGGGGCCATGGTGTCAAACAGCTGGCATCACGGTTGACAGCACCCTTAACCCTGCTCCGGCCCCACTTTTGTTTTCCATGAAATGTTCCTGGCGGGAGAAAATTGGGCAGCAAAAAGGCGGCTGACTCTGATAAGCTGCCATTTTAAATCATCGGCCAACAGTTAAAATGGCCGCCCTGATGTCCGGCTGGCTGTTGCCGGCTCAGTTGTTCACCGAGAGATAGAGAGAGAGGGAGAGCTGAGCTCATGTTTACTGCTGCGGTGTGTCAGCATTGAAGAAGGGTGCAGGGTTGAGGGGAGGGGGGGGGGGGGGGGGGGGGGAGCGCGGGGGGATGGGAGTAGAGCAGGACAAGCATCATCTCCACTTTGCTGACACTTGGCCTCCTTTGCCGCCCGTCCCCATATCCCGTCCACTCCCTCCCGTTGGCTCAATTTTGATCGTTTTCCTAGTTTTCCAGATGGTTAATAAGACAGAGGGAGAGAAAGAGAGCAACGTGAGGAGCACTCACTGTTGCCAAGGCAACCGCCCTGTGGAGCTCGACCCAGAAATTCAATGAGAGTCGAGGAAGAAACACTCCGTATACTTTAACCCTTGTGTAGCAGGGTGGGTGCACAATGCCCCCCCCCCCCCCCCCACCCCCCCCCCGGCAGCTGAGGGCAGACTGGGAACAGTTAACCCTCTCCCACCTCGCCCATATGTCTGCTCCTCATGAATATGAGGGAAAGGTGGGAGACATTCACCTGCAGTTGGCAGACCCAGCTGGCTCAGTCCTTCCTGCTGCTTCATCCCAAACTCCCCGTGTATGTTCTTCCCATCAGGATCGGTGAACCTGGCCGATCTCCTCACATCCCATATGGGGGAGCGGGTGGTGGGGGAGGAGAGCCCCACAGGGGGGAGTGGGGGGTGGGGGGAGGAGAGCAAGGGGTTGGCAGAGAGATGAAGCCAATCCCTGTGGCCCAATGGCCATCATAGTTGGGGGTCAAATTCTGAGATCTATGCTGCGGGTCTGAGGGCTGAGAAAGTGAGTGGTTGAGAGAGAGGGCAGCACGGTAGCATTGTGGTTAGCACAACTGCTTCACAGCTCCAGGGTCCCAGGTTCGATTCCCGGCTTGGGTCACTGTCTGTGCGGAGTCTGCACGTTCTCCCCGTGTGTGCGTGGGTTTCCTCCGGGTGCTCCGGTTTCCTCCCACAGTCCAAAGATGTGCAGGTTAGGAGGATTCGCCGCGCTAAATTGCCCTTAGTGTCCAAAATTGCCCTTCGTGTTGGGTGGGGTCACTGGGTTATGGGGATAGGGTGGGGGTGTGGGGTTGGATAGGGTCACCTTTCCAAGAGCCGGTGCAGACTCGATGGGCTGAATGGCCTCCTTCTGCACTGTAAATTCTATGATCTATGATCAAGAGGAGGGGCAAAGAGAGAAAGAGAGAGGGAGGCCAGAGAGATGGAAGGGGGGTGGGCGGGGGAGGCAGGCAGAGAGTGTGGGGCAGGGAGAGTCTGAGAGAGAGAGTTGTGGGTAGAGAGAAGGGGACTAGAGGTGGAGAGAGAGAATGAGGGAGAGGGCAGAAAAGGAGAGGGACAAAGAGAAAGTGACAGTCAGAGAGAGCAGAGGCAAGGAGAGAGAGGGGGCGACCAAGGGAGCGGGGCTAAGGGAGACGGGGGCTGACAGCGAGGGGCAAAGAGAGTGAGGGGGAGAGAAAGAGGTTCGGTAAGGATAGAGAGAGAGAGGCACAGAGGGGGTAGAGAGAAGGAATGACAGAGAAAGAGTGGCAGAGAGAAAGTGAAAAAGAGAAAGAGGAGCTGAGAGAGAAAAGGGGCAGAGAGAGGGGGCAGAGAGAAAGAGAGAGGGGGCAGAGAGAAAGAGCAAGGGGGCAGAGAAAGAGAAAGGGGAGGAAAGAAAGAGAGAGAGGAAGCAGAGAGAAAGAGCGAGGGGGACAGTGAAAGAGAAAGGGGAGGAAAGAAAGAGAGAGGGAGCAGAGAGAGAGAGAATGGGCAGAGAGAAAGAGAGAGGCGGGGGTGGGGGGGGGAGAGAGAAAGAGCCAGGAGGATGAGAGAGAGAGCGAGAGGGCAGATAGAAAATGAGCATAAGAGAAGGAATGAGAGAGGGAGAGAGATTTAGACCGAGAGAGAGTAAGTTATTGGTGGGCATGTTATTGCCACTTCCAGCTTTCAGCTGCTTCACTCTGGTTGAAACCAGTCCAGAGCTTGAATAAACTGGATGATTCTTTGTTGCCCATCCGGCGGGGGGGGGGGGCACGGTGCTGAATGGCTCTGGTCCAATTTGCACAGAGGAGCAGCGCACATTCACTAACCTTCACCTCTCGTGATGCGCCATTGCTTAGCAACACTGGGTGCTTGGCAGCGACTTAGCCCTCGAGCTGCTGATTGGCTGGACTCAGCTATTCTGCATGTGGAAGCCGCAAATCCTTCCACCTCCAGCAAGGAACCCCTGTCAGCCACGGGGTTGGGGCGTTGGGGGGGGGGGGGGGGGGGGGAGAGAGGACGCAGTGTGAAGCTGAACACTCCACCCCGCCCACCGCCACCTTGCCCAATCCTGCACCCCCGCCAACACAGGGTCTGATACTGCGCACTGCACAGTATGGTAACCCCCCGGCCACACACGCACACACACAACCCGGGCCTGAGTGTACAGCAAGAAGAACCTATATTTAATCGCAGCTCGTGAAGCAGACAAATATATGAATAGCAGCAGAAGTAGGCCATTCGGCCCCTCGAGCCCCGTCTGCCACTCAACGGGCAGGGAATGTTATATCGGTCAGTGAGCACCGAGGGTGATGAGGAAACGGAATTTGGTGCCAGTTTGGATATGGACACTTGACATAGAGTTTTTCAGCACAGAAAGAAGCCTTTGGCCCCCCCGTGTCTGCACCAAGGGAGCCTCACTGTGAGAACATCACCCCGTGTGTCAGTGAGTACATCAGGGCAGCACAGTGGTCAGCACTGCTGCCTCACAGCGCCAGGGACCTGGGTTCGATACTGATCTCGGGTGTCTGTGTGGAGTTTGCACATTCTCTACTTGTCTGCGTGGGTTTCCTCCGGATGTGCAGGTTAGGTGGATTGGCCATGCTATGTTGCCCCTTAGGGTGGGGTTGCAGGATTAGGGCGGGGGAATTGGGCCTCGGTAGATGGTCTTTTGAGGGGTGGGTACAGACTCGCGGGGCCGAATGGCCTCCTTCTTCTGCACTGTAGGGCGTTCTGTGACTCCACGACCCTCTGCTCTCCCTGCAGCTTTCGTACGGCTCCAGCTCTCCGGCTCTGTCCAACCGTCAGCGATTCCCCACCTTCTTCCGGACTCACCCTTCCGCCACCCTCCACAACCCCACCCGGGTCAAGCTCTTCAAGAGGTGGGGCTGGACGAAGATCGCCACCATCCAACAGACCACCGAAGTCTTCACCTCGGTAAGAGCGGCTCGTGCGCTCGTGCATGGGAGCCCTGTCACCTGGGTTCAGGGCGGGGTGGGCCACGCAAGCCGTCGGTCTCTGCGACGGGGGCCGCCGCATGTGGACCGACATCCAGGGGGTAGGGTAGGATGGAGGAGGTTGTGGAGGAATGGGAAGGGGAGCGTTTTCTTTTCCTTTAATTCATACTCCGGGTGTGGGTAACAGTGTTTCTCCCTGTTCCTCATTTCTCTCCGGATTACCCTCCTGCGTGGGTTTCCTCCGGGTGCTCCGGTTTCCTCCCACAGTCCAAAGATGTGCAGGTTAGGTGGATTGGCCATGCTACATTGTCCCTTAGTGACCAAAAAAGGTTTGGAGGGGTTACTGGCTTACGGGGATAGGATGGGAGGTGTGGGCTTGGGTTGGGTGCTCTTTCCAAGGGCCGGTGCAGACTCGATGGGCCGAACGGCCTCCTGCACTGTAAATTCTATGATACAACTGTGGCGAGTAACTCTCCTGACACCCCAAAGCCTGTCCACCGTCTAAACGTAGAGTCGGAATAGTCCCAGATGACCATCGGCTGCTTTCCCCTTTGAGGGGGAGAGCGGACTTGGTGGTGATTTAACCTGAGGATTAGCACACCTCAGGCAACCTGCACAATTGATGTCACTCTGCATCATGAACTAGCCATGCAGCCAGCTGAGCTAAACCATCGTCTACAAGGCACCAGTCAGGAGTGTGATGGAATACTCTCCACTTGCCTGGATGAGTGCAGCTCTGACAGCCCTCAAGAAGCTCAACACCATCCAGGACAAAGCAGCCACTTCCAGAAACATTCACCCCCTCCACCAATGACGCCCAGTAACAGCCGTGTGTACCATCTACAAGATGCACCGCAGTAACCCACCAAGACTCCACAGGTGGCACTTCCCAAACACATGACCATGACCGTCTGGAAGGAGAAGGGCAGCAGGTATATGAGAACCCCACCAGCTGGAAGTCCTCACTCCCCATCCTGACTTGGAAATATATTGGTCGTTCCTTTACTGATGCTGGGTCAAAATCCTGGAACTTCCTCTCTAACAGCGCTGTGGGTGTACCTACACCTCGGGGACTGCAGCGGCTCAAGAAGGCGGTTCAGTACCACCTTTCCAAGGGGCAATTAGAGACTGGGTAATTAAGTTGAACTAGCCGGCGTCACGTGCTTCCCATGAAGAATAAAAAGCCGAGTGGCTTGCTAACCCACTTTGGAGGGGACTGGAGCCACATGTATGTCAGGCCGGGTTAAATCTGGAATTAAAAGTCGAATGACGACCATGAAACCATTGCCGATTGTCGTTAAAAAAGACAAACATCTGGGGCGTCATTCTCCGACCCCCCGCCGGGTTGGTGAATCGCCGGGGGCTGCCGTGAATCCCGCCCCCGCCGGTTGCCGAAGTCTCCGGTACCGGATATTCGGCGGGGGCGGGAATCGGGACGCACCGGTTGGCGGGCCCTCCGCTGGATTCTCCGGCCCGGATGGGCCGAAGTCCCGCCGATAAATTGCCTGTCCCGCCGGCGTGGATTAAACCACCTTTTGAACGGCGGGACAAGGCGGCGTGGGCGGGCTCCGGGGTCCTGGGGGGGGGGCCGCGGGGCGATCTGGCCCCGTGGGGTGCCCCCACGGTGGCCTGGCCCGCGATCAGGGCCCACCGATCCGCGGGCGGGCCTGTGCCGTGGGGGCACTCTTTCCCTTCCGCCTCCGCCACGGTCTCACGAGGCGGAAGAGACTCCCTCCACTGCGCATGCGCGGGAAACTGTCAGCGGCCGCTGACGCTCCCGCGCATGCGCCGCCCCGACATGTCATTTCCGCGCCAACTGGCGGGGCAACAAAGGCCGTTTCCTCCGGCGTCGGCCTAGCCCCTCAATGTTGGGGCTCGGCCCCCAAAGATGCGGAGCATTCCGCACCTTTGGGGCGGCGCGATGCCCGTCTGATTGGCGCCGTTTTGGGCGCCAGTCGGCGGACATCGCGCCGTTTCGGGAGAATTTCGCCCCTTATGTCCTTTAGGGAAGGAAATCTGCCGTCTTTACCTGGCCTGGCCAACCTGTGACTCCAGATCCACACCAGTGTGTTTGTCGATTAACTGTCCTCTGAAATGGAAAAGCCAGCCACTCAGTTCAGGGGCAATTAGAGGCGGGCAACAAATGCTGACCCAGCCAGCGACACCCACATCCCGTGAAAGAACCGGAAAAAAAACACCCAGGAAGAGGTTCCGGCTCCGAGAGCTGCCAGCCAATCTGATCAGTGTCCCTGCACTATGAGTTATGGCAGGGGCGGGTGGGCTAGGCACCTCGCCTCGTCATCCTCTGCCTTCCTTTCACCGGCTGAAGTTTGGATGCTGAAGGGGCCTTGCCCCAGTGGGCCGCAGGGGATGGTCCCGGCAGACGGGGCTGAGTTGAGGCTGGGGTTCAGCTCTCCACCGTTTGCTGTTTCTGAGCTTGTTGGGACTCTGATCCTCCTCTCCCTGCTTCCTCTTGCAGACTTTAGACGACTTGGAGGAGCGTGTGAAGGAAGCCAGGATCGAGATCAGCGTGCGGCAGAGTTTCCTGACAGATCCCGGAGTCGCTGTCAAAAACCTCAAGGTAACCTTAGAGCCGTCGGGAATAACAGGCTGTAGTGAGCACTTATCATTGGATTTGACACTGTGTACTCCACGTGTACAGGAGCTGACACTGAGACACGCACACGGGACGTACAGTATTAGACAGGAGTGAATCACCCCCGTTTATGCACTGTGTACTCTACATGTGCAGGAGCTGACTCTGAGACACACACACACGGGACGTATAGTATTAGACAGGAGTGAATCACCCCCGTTTACTCACTGTGTACTCTACATGTGCAGGAACTGACACTGAGACACACACAGGCAGGAATGACAAATTCCTTCATACCCCAAGCATGGTATGGGCGGCAGGGTAGCACAGTGGTTGGCACTATTGCTTCACAGCGCCAGGGACCCAGGTTTGATTCCTGGACTGGGTCACTGTCTGCTTGGAGTCTCCCCCGTGTCTGCGTGGGTTTCCTCCGGGGGCTCCGATTTGAATGAAAAATGAAATGAAAATCGCTTATTGTCACAAGCAGGCTTCAAATGAAGTTACTGTGAAAAGCCCCTAGTCGCCACATTCCGGCGCCTGTCGGGGAGGCTGTTACGGGAATCGAACCGCGCTGCTGGCCTGCCTTGGTCTGCTTTCAAAGCCAGCGATTTAGCCCTGTGCTAAACAGCCCCTTTCCTCCCACAAGTCCCGAAAGACGTGCTGTTAGGTAATTTGGACATTCTGAATTCTCCCTCTGTGTAGCCGAGCAGGCGCCGGAATGTGGCGACTAGGGGCTTTTCTCAGTAACTTCATTGCAGTGTTAATGTAAGCCTACTTGTGACGCTAATAAAGTTTATTATTAGCATGTTGTGCTGTGTAGGCGTGCGGGTTCGGGCGGGTAGGGAGGACCGTGATTGGTTTTACAATCTAATGAAATCTGTTAATCCCTTTCCACAGAGACAGGATGCCCGCATTATTGTTGGCTTATTTTACGAAACTGAGGCGAGGAAGGTCTTCTGTGAGGTACGAGCTCATTGGAAAAAGGCAACTTGCATTTATATAGTGACTTTCCCATCCTCAGAATATCTTAAAGCTGGCAAAAGTACTTTTTAATGTGTTGTCACTGTTGTAACGCAAGAAACTTGCTGATTAATTTGTACATAGCAAGCTCCCATAAACGGCAATGGGATAATGACCTGATACTCGGTTGTAGCGATATTGGTTGATTGATAACCAGGACACCAGATATAATGCCCCTGCTCTTCTCCCAAGATCGGGGTCGGGTCTTTCTCATCCACCCAAACTGGGCAGATTGGGCTTCAGTTTAAGGTCTCATCTGAAAGGTGACACCTCCGACAATGCAGCATTCCCTCTGTGTTGGGACTGGAACGTCAGCCTTGATTTTGTGCAGGAGTGTCTGGAGTGTGGCTTGAACCCACGACCTTCTGACTGACTGGCGAGAGAGTGAGAGTGACGTTACTTCCTGAGCCACAATTGCAGCCTCTTGTCACATTAACACCATCCTGATATCGCACGTTACAGGGCAAGGATCCCAGAAACAGCTGCCTCATTTTACAGTCTGGATTTCCTCCCTGTCTCTCCATGCATCCCTGATTGGGAAATTCCTGCCTCGGCTTGAGGCTCGGCTCGGAGACTTGAGCACAGAATCTAGGCCGACGCTCCCAACGTCAGCACTGAGGAAGTGCTGCACAGTTGGGTGGTGGTGGTGGTGGTGGTGATGGGGCGGTACTGAGGGCGTGCGGCATTTTCGGAGGCACAATTCTCTGGCAGGGATGCACATCCTGTAGACCAGAAGGAGGCCCTTTGAGCCTCTTCCGGAATCAGGGTGAAATAGAGTCATACCTGGCACAAAGGAAAATGGTTATCGGAGTCAGCCATCTCAGCTCCAGGACATCACTGCAGGAGTTCCTCAGGAAAGTGTCCTAGGCCCAATCATCTCCAGCTGCTTCATCAATGACCTCCATTCCATCATAAGGCCAGAAGTGGGGATGTTTGCGGATGGCTGCACAATGTTCAGCACCATTCGTCACTCCTCAGAAAATAAAGCAATCTGTGTCCAAATGTAGCAAGACCCGGACAGTCCAGGCTTGGGCTGACAAGTGGCAAGTTACATTCGCGCCACACACGTGCCAGGCAATGGCCATCTCCTACAAGAGAGGATCTAACCATCGCCCCTGGACATTCAATGGTGTTCCCATCGCTGAATTCCCCACAATCAACATTCTGGGGTTACCACTGATCAGAAACTGAACTGGACTCGCCATACAAATACTGTGGCTACAAGAGCAGGTCAGAGGTTAAGAACCCTACTGTGAGTAAGTCACCTCCTAACTCCCCAAAGCCTGGGCACCATCAGCAAGGCACAAGTCAGGAGTGTGATGGAATACTCTCCACTTGCCTGGATGAGTGCAGCTCCAACAATACTCAAGAAGCTCAACGCCATCCAGGACAATTGCTCCCCCTTCCACAAACATTCAAACCCTACACCACCGACAAACAGTGGCAGCCGTGTGTACCATCTGGAAGATGCACTGCATTAACTCACCAAGGCTTAGGCAGCACCTTTCAAACCCACAACCACTACCATTTAGAAGGGCAAGGCAGCAGGCACATGGGAACCTCCCTATCTGGAGGTTCCCCGCCAAGTCACTCATTGTCCTGACTTGGAAATATATCACCATTCCTTCACTGTAATTGGGGCAACATCCTGGAACTCCCTCCCTAACAGCACTGTGGGTGTACTTACACCTCATGGATTGCAGCGGTTCAAGAAGGCAGCTCACCACCACCTGCTCAAGGGACCATTCAGGATTTCTTAAAATCAAGAGCAAAGCAGAAATAAAATTCCAAACTACAAAATTGGAGAAATTGGTGATTTCAAGCCTGCAGACGCCCCTTGTATGAATAGGTGCTCCCTAATATCACTCCTAAATGGCCCGGCTGTTGGGCACAATTTAACAGGGGGCAAAACAGAGTCCTGTTTTGGGCATGCTTGGCGGGGTGGCACCGCCAGGGTGCCCAGGTGGCAGTGAAAAGGTGCCTGGGTGGCAGCGGGAGTGCCCCCGACGCCATACCATTACGCCAGGCACATGTGTTGGATTACGGGCCTTCGGAGACTCCAGCACAGACATATTTAAATGAGGCTAACTGCTCACTTAGTATATGCAAATATGTTAGATCTCGCGAGGCGTCCCAAGCGTCACAAATCTCACGAGAAGCCAGTCACTGCCTCATCGGGAAAAGCGAGGCTGTATGCTCGTGCCATCTTGTTCTGGGTGCTTGTGTGTTAGGAAGAAGTTTCCCTCTATCCTATCAAACCAAGGAACTTCCATCGGCTTAAATATGTCACCTTTCGACAAGGAGCAGTGAGTTCTCCTGACGTAACAGTTAGCAGTCCTTCCCGAACCAAAGGGACCATCATGGTCATGTCCCTGGACTAGCAATCCAGAGGCAATTGCTCTGGGGACCCCGGTAAATGGAAGAATTTAAATTATATTAATAAGACCTAGAATTGAAAGTTAGTCTCAGTAATGGTGACTGGGAAACTAGCATCGATTGTTGTCAAGACCCTACCTGGTTCACTAATACCCATTAGAGCAGTGGTTTTAAACTGGTGCACACTGGTGTGCCGTGAGAACTGGCCAAGAGGGCCGTGGAATTTTGTACAAGGATGACGAAAATCAACATAAAACAAACACGTTGTTTCATCTGAAACAATATTCAGTCCAACCAAAATTACAATTCATAAAACTCGTGACAATTAATCATCAAACACTTCAAAAGTGAGTCCGATTCTAAACACAGGTGGCCAAAGGATCAAATTGAGACGACGTGATCGTTTTTATTGGTCACCATAGAGACCGACCAACGCCATTCATGCGTTTTTTTATTGATAGTAAAACAAGACACAACAAGCTGGCAGACGCAGCAAAATTGACTCTATCCACATTTCTTTGCCGGATCTGTTTTGTATCCCCGATCTAAGAAGAAATGGATGAGTTTGGTTCCTCCGCTTATTCAATCCTTGATGAAACATTTGAACCCCAAGAAGAGAAAGCAAGAAATGTTCAGAGACGATATAATGAGGGCTCTCTGGCCTTTGGATTCCCAGGGACAGGAGATGCCGTTTGCTCCTTTCCTGATTGTCTCATCTGCAGAGGGGAGTTGGCAAACTGATTCAAGACTATGACTAGCTAGAAATAGCTGAGTTGAGCAGATTTTGAAAATGTGACTGTGCTCGCTGTCGAAGACGGTGTATCCTGTGGTGGATTTGAAGCATTGATGCATTCAATCCTTCTCTTGCTTGTTGTAAGCACAATGTTGCAAACCTCTTTAATAAGACCATAACCATAGTAAATGTAAGGAAATGTGATGTTTATGAGCAATCGATTCAGCTGAAATAAAGTGGGTGTGTCGGGATATTGTTTGCTTCATTAAAGTGTGCCGTGTTACTGAAAAGATTGAGAATCATTGCTTCAGGGAAGGAAGTCTGCCGCCCTTCCCCGATCTGGCTTACATTTGGCTCCCGATCCACAGCAATGTGGTTGTTGAGCTGCCCCTCTGAAATGGCCTCGCAAGACACTCAGTTAAATGACAATTAGGATGCGGGAGTGCAGGTTGGGAGAGAGGCTGACATGGTAGCCTTTGCCTCCCTGACAGCCCAGAGGCGGATCTTACTGTGCTGGCGGGATTCGGAGCTGCTGACAGTGGGGGGCACGCGTGAGCGACTTGGCAGAGTTTCTCCACTTGAAACAAATCCAAGTGTGCCATCAGCGCGGTGGAGGAGCAGTTCTCCACATAGTGGAGGCTATTCATTGACTTCTTTAAGGGACATTAACGAGATACAGTTGTGGGGGGGGGGGGGAATTTGTCGTGTTTTGTTTGGGGTTTGGGGGTAAAAAGAGGGGGTGGAGGAGGCGGTACGTGGGAATAGGGGCAGTTCTGTATGGTTTACGGTTGATGTTGCTGTTTGCTTGTATACGTTTGAAATTAACTCCAATAAAATATTTTTCAAAAAGAAAATGACAATTAGAGATTGGAACTAAAAACTGGCCTTGCCACATCTCTTGAAAGAACTTTTTAAAAACACATTATCCCACAAACTATACCATTGCTAGCTGTTTGTGTGCCAGCTTAGTCACATTAATAAATGCAATCACACTTCAGAATAATTCATTGTAGGTGTAAGACAGTTCGGAAAGATATGGTAAGGTGCGAAACAAACAAACACAAGTTTGTATCTCATCACTGCGCCAACAAGCACACCCAGATCAGATACAGCGCAGCACATTACTTCGAGCTTACACACAAACACTCTGCTACTGCTGTCCCTCATTAGCTGTCACACATATAACAAACACCTCACTGCAAATCTCTGGTAGATAGAAACAGAGAAAATAGGAGCAGGCCATTTGGCCCTTCGAGCCTGCTCCACCACTCATTATGATCATGGCTGATCATCCTACTGTTCCCGCCTTCCCCCCATATCCTTTGACCCCTTTCACCACAAGAACTATATCTAACACCTTGAAAACATACATGTTTTGGCCTCCACTATTTTCAACAGCAACATTCCCTCACTAACTCTCACAGATATAGCAATCCCCTCACTATAAATCTCTGATACAACTTTCCCTCACTAACTTACATGGATATAGCAATCTCTTCACTGTAACACTCTGATATCACACTGCTCTGACTGTAACATTGTGTATAGCACTCCTCTCACTGTAACACTCTGATATTACACTGCGGTCACTGTAACATTGTGTGTAGCACTCCTCTCACTGTAACACTCACTGCGATCACTGTAACATTGTGTATAACACTCCTCTCACTGTAACACTCTGATATTACACTGCACTGTCTGTTACATCGTGTATAACACTCCCCTCTAAGTAACACTCTGATATTACACTGCTGTCACTGTAACAATGTTTATAACTCTCCCCTCTCTATAACACTCTGATATTACACTGCTCTGTCTGTAACATCGTATATAACACTCCCCTCTAAGTAACACTCTGATATTACACTGCTGTCACTGTAACAATGTTTATAACTCTCCCCTCTCTATAACACTCTGATATTACACTGCTCTGTCTGTAACATCGTATATAACACTCCCCTCTAAGTAACACTCTGATATTACACTGCTGTCACTGTAACAATGTTTATAACACTCCTCTCACTGTAACACTCTGATATTACACTGCTCTGTCTGTAACATCGTATATAACACTCCCCTCTAAGTAACACTCTGATATTACACTGCTGTCACTGCAATAATGTTTATAACACTCCCCTCACTGTAACACTCTGATATTACACTGCTCTGTCTGTTACATCGTGTATAACACTCCCCTCTAAATAACACTCTGATATTACACTGTTGTCACTCTAACAATGTTTATAACTCTCCCCTCTCTATAACACTATATTACACAGCTGTCAGTGTAATATCGTATATAACACTCTCCTCACTGTAATGCTATGATATATGCCTCTCATTCTGCACAGTAACACTGGTTAAAAAAAAGCCTCCCAGTATCAGTCTGATAGAATACACGTCTGTCAGTACAACTCTCCCCTGGTATTACACACCGCACCTCACTGGAAATGTGTTAATGTACGCCTTCTGCTCCGATACACTGTGCTAATGACTGTCCCAGTTAATTTCTTACAATGTCTCCCTCCTTCTATTGGCAGGTTTACAAGGAGAAGCTGTACGGTAAGAAGTATGTCTGGTTTCTGATTGGATGGTACGCTGACAACTGGTTTAAGATCCAAGACAATAACATCAACTGTACAGTGCAGCAAATGACGGAGGCGGTGGAGGGGCACCTCACAACGGAGATCCTTATGGTGAATCCCACCAACAGCAGGGGAATCTCCAAAATGGTGAGGACGCAGCTCGAGTGGAAGGGGGGGGGGGGGGTTGCCTTGTTTTTTTTTAAAGCGCTGAGCGTTGGCTTCACTGACCTTTATTACCCCTCCTCTAGCTGCCCTTGGGAATGTGGTAGCGGGGAGCCATCTTGACTTTTCCCAGTGTGCGGGGGAGGGGGTGGATGGGAGGCGGAGGTGTTCCTGTGGTGTTGTTAGGGAGAGAGTCCCAGCACTTTCACCCAGTGACGATGCAGTAAACGCCATTACAGGTGCAACAAAAGCACCTGTGACCGGAAGGAAGATTTGGAGAGCAGGGTGGCTCTGTAGCCTTGATTGTCCAGGTGCTGGAGGTCAAGAATTGGGGGCTATTGGCGAAGAAAGCTTGGCTCATTGCTGCTGAGCAAGTTCGAGATGGATCACGGAATTATATAGCGGTGCCACACAGAGGACAGCATCCTAATGGTGGTGTTATAAATTAAAATATGTCGCCTGAGGTGCCACGGGGAGTTAGCGGCATAGTGGTATTGGTACAGGTAGGTCAGACCAGGTGAGGATGGCAGGTTTGCTTCCCGATTCCAATTTTGCCATCTGCCGGGGTGGGTTTCGAACCTGGATCCCCAGAGCCTTACCTTGAGCCTCTGGATTAGCAGCCCAATGACAATGCTGCTACGTCTCTGCCTCCCCAATAGGTGTTAGAAGCATCTGAAAGGAGAAAAACAATGTAGAGAAACAAAGAGATTGAAGGAGGAAATTCCCCTCAACAGCTGAAGACACAGCCGCCGATTGGGGAGCGATTAAAATTTGGGATGCTCCGTTGGTCAGAATTTGAGGAACGCGGAGATCCCCGAAGGTCGTGGTTCTGGAGGAGGTTACAGAAAGGGGGAGGGGTGGGGGGGCAAAACCATGGTGGGACTCGAAAACAAGGAATAAGAATTTTAAAATCAAGGTGTTGCTTGACAGCAGTGAGGTTGACGGGTTGACGTAACCCATATTAACCTCCCCACCCCGTCTCCATCCTCAGACCTCTCAAGAGTTCTTGGAGAAACTGCAGACGATAATCAAGAAATCGCCAGAGGAGACTGGGGGATACCAAGAGGCCCCCTTGGCCTACGATGCCATCTGGGCCCTGGCCCTGGCTCTGAATAAAACGGCTCAGGAGCTGGAGAAGAAGCAGATGCGGTTGGAGCAGTTCAACTATCGGAGCCAGAACAGGGACATCACTGATGAACTTTACAAAGCTATGAATTCCTCCTCTTTCGATGGGGTCTCGGTATGTGTGCTTCTGTGTATTTGTCTGTGTGCTTATCATGGGTGTATATGTGTGTGTGTGTGTGTGTGTATTTGTCTCTGTTTGTGTACCTGCATGTGTGTGTGTCTGTGCATGTGTGCTTTTGTGTCAGTGTGTACATGTGTTGATATGTGTGTCTGTATCTGCCTGTGCATGTCTGTGTGTGCGCATGTGTCTGGATGCCTGCGCTTCTCGGATTGTGTCTGTATTTGACTGTGTGCTCGTGTATCTGTGTCTGTGAGAGTGTGCATCCCGCTGTGCATGTGTGCTTGTGTTATCTTCATATGTGTCTTTCAGTGTATGTCTGTGGGTATGTATCTGTCTGTATGCATCTGTGTGTATGCTGTATATGTGTGTGTGTGTGCCTGTGCATAAGAGAGAGATTGTGTGTGTGCCTGTGCATGAAGTAGTGTTTGTGTGCCTGTGCATGAGTGTTTGTGTCTTTATGTGTGTGTGTGTGCATGAGGGTCTGTGTGTGTGCCCGTGCATGAGAGTGTGTGTGCCTGTATATGTGTGCCGATACATGATGGAGTGTGTGTGTGCCCGTGCATGAGAGTGTGTGTGCCTGTGCATGAGAGTGTGTGCGCCTGTATATGCGTGTGCGTGTGCATGAGGGAGTGTGTGTGTGAGCCTGTGCATGAGGGAGTGCCTGTGTTCCTGGTGCATGAGTATGCGCCCCCGTAATATATATATATATATATATATATATATATATGTATGTATGAAAGCAAATTACTGCTGATGCTGGAATCTGTAACGAAAGAGAAAATGCTGGAAAATCTCAGCAGGTCTGGCAGCAACTGTTAGAAAAAATAGCTAATGTTTCGAGTCCAGATGACCCTTTGTCAAAGCTATGTGTGTATTTCTGGAAATGTGTGCCTGTGCATGAGGAGTGTGTGCACCTGTGTGTATATATATATATATATATGTGTGTGTGTGCCTGTACAAATGTGTGCATGAGGGAGTTTGAGTGTGTGTGTGTGTGTGAATGTACATGTGTGCCTGTGCATGAGGGAGTCAGTGTGTGCCTGTGCATGAGAGAATATGTGACTGTGCCTGTGCATGCGAGAGTGTGTATATGTGTGCCTATGAGAGAGTGTATGTGAGTGTGCATCTTGTACATGCCTGTTTGTTTTATGGCAGGAAATTATTCATGGCATAGGGCAAGTCCTTTCCAGCTCTCCAGTGTGTGTTTGATATGTGTTATGCGGTGTATCTGTGCAAGCCTTGAGGCATGTTCTGGTGCTCCCAGCTTTACAGCTGACATTACCATTGGCTTGACGTCTGCATCTTCTCTCGCCCACTCTTGTTTCCCGCACCCCACCCTTTCCTGGACATTGATGGACTTCCCACGTTGACACGTCCTTCCTCCCTCCCAGGGTCACGTGGTTTTCGACGCCAGTGGATCTCGAATGGCCTGGACAATGGTTGAGCAATTGCAAGGTACGTTTATCACTGTGGTTTTAAAAAATGATTTCAGGTACATGGGCGGGGCCAGCATTTGTTGCCCATCCCTTATTTCCCTTGGACTGAGTGTCTCGCTCAGCCATTTCAGAGGACAGTGGATCTGGGGGTCACATGTAGGCCAGACCAGGTAAGGCAGCAGATTTCCGAAAGGACATTAGTGAACCAGATGGGTTTTTACAACAATAGACAATGGTCATCACTAGATTATTAATAATAATAATCGCTTATTGTCACAAGTAGGCTTCAGTGAAGTTCAGAAAAGCCCCTAGTCGCCACATTCCGGCGCCTATTCGGGTACGGGAATTGAACCCGCGCTGCTGGCCTTGTTCTGCATTACAAGCCAGCTGTTTAGCCCACTGTGCTAAACGAATTCAAATTTCACCATCAAGGATTCAAACCCAGGTCCCCAAAGAATTGGATTGCTACCGGATTACTACTCCAGTGTCTCCCCGTGTGCTAAATGGAGTAGGAATGGGTGATGGGAATTTTATTTTTCTGTTCTAATAATAATCAGTCGTCTGGTTGGTGAGGTTCAAAGATATAACTTTATTGTCAGCCACTTCACGGGTACACACTTGAATAAGCAGAACCGAATCAAACGTAGAAACGAAATATCAAACAATACTTTTAAAAAGTCAAGCACGTAGCAAAAAGCATAAGCGCAAAAGAAATCACGAAACACAAACAAACAGATGAATGATTCAAGAATCCAGGAACGAAAACATGAACCACGAGGTCCTATTTTTAAGGGAATCCTCATCTCTGGTTTAACCCCTCCTTTGCGTTCATTGGCTTCTAATTCTTAGCCAGGACCTCCTGGTTTATTCGAATGAATGTCTGTTGCTTAGAGGATAACTTGTTAATCAAACATTGGACATGACTTGAGATTGATTGGTGCCTATCAAAACTAGCTTAGTGTTTGTGTGTGCAGCCTGAGGAAAAGTACTGGGTTACTATTAATGTATTTTTCACGCTTTGCCATGTTTTATAGCTTGGAGGAGAGCTAACTAAAAATTGATTAGTTGATGACACAGGGAACATTCTGTTCTCAGTATTGAATGCAATGGTTAATTCATTATATGCGAAATGACTGAGTTCCCACATTCAGGGCCTCTCTTAAAATTTTACTTACTGGTTATATGCATTCAACTAGCCCCTCTATGAATAAAACTTGACGCGACCAGTTGTTGCAAAAGAGCTCGCAGCATCTGATTCAATTAGACCCCCCACCCTCCCCACCACCGCCATCAGGCACTTCTCACTCTGCCAGAGTGTGATCAAAGAATGAAGCCCCTCCACGTAGAACAGTGGCTGACTGTGAATGGGAAGAGGTGGAGCGGGGAGAGAGACATGGTGAGATTGTTAATCCTCTCCACTGGGAACAGGCTGCCCAGTGCCTGACTGAATGGGGGGGAGGGTTAATCCCATTCACTGGGAACAGGCTGCCCAGTGTCTGACTGTGAATGGGGGGAGAGGGTTAATCCCCTTCACTGGGAACAGACTGCCCAGTGTCTGACTGTGAATGGGGGGAGAGTTGGGGGGAGGGTTAATCCCCTTCACTGGGAACAGGCTGCCCAGTGTCTGACTGTGAATGGGGGGAGAGTTGGGGGGAGGGTTAATCCCCTTCACTGGGAACAGGCTGCCCAGTGTCTGACTGTGAATGGGGGGGGGAGGGGGGGGGAGAGGGTTAATCCCCTTCACTGGGAACAGGCTGCCCAGTGTCTGACTGTGAATGGGGGGAGAGGTTGGTGAGAGGGTTAATCCTCTTTTTGAGATGAGGCTGGTGTTTCAGCAATAGAATGACTTTACTCTTTCCCCACAGATGCTAAATACGTGAAGATCGGTTACTATGACAGCACGAATGACAACATGTCGTACTTTGGCACTGACCGCTGGTTTGGTAAGTCACCATTCCCTGTCACTCGGAATCAATACCTGACACTCCATCTTCACCTGTGACTGGAAACCACTGGCCCTTGTTTATCCCTCACGCTGTGTATTTCTTCATCAAGGCAGCAGCTGCTCCATCAGTTCCGGCTTACTGGCTCGCTCTCTAGTCTCTCAGGCAGAAGGTTTTGGGTTCACATCCCAAGAAACTTAGGACAAAAAATATAGCCTGGCAATAATAGTGAGGGGGCGCTGCACTGTCAGAGGGCCGGTACTGAGGGAGTGCTGCACTGTCAGGGGGTCAGTACTGAGGGAGTGCTGCACTGTCAGGGGGTCAGTACTGAGGGAGTGCTGCACTGTCAGGGGGTCAGTACTGAGGGAATGCTGCACTGTCAGAGGGTCAGTACTGAGGGAGTGCTGCACTGTCAGGGGGTCAGTACTGAGGGAGTGCTCCACTGTCAGGGGGTCAGTACTGAGGGGGCGCTGCACTGTCAGAGGGTCAGTACTGAGGGAGTGCTCCACTGTCAGGGGGTCAGTACTGAGGGAGTGCTGCACTGTCAGCGGGTCAGTACTGAGAGAGTGCTCCACTGTCAGGGGGTCAGTACTGAGGGGCGCTGCACTGTCAGAGGGTCAGTACTGAGGGAGTGCTGCACTGTCAGGGGGTCAGTACTGAGGGAGTGCTCCACTGTCAGGGGGTCAGTACTGAGGGGGCGCTGCACTGTCAGAGGGTCAGTACTGAGGGAGTGCTCCACTGTCAGGGGGTCAGTACTGAGGGAGCGCTGCACTGTCAGAGGGTCAGTACTGAGGGAGTGCTGCACTGTCAGAGGGTCAGTACTGAGGGAGTGCTGCACTGTCAGAGGGTCAGTACTGAGGGAGTGCTGCACTGTCAGAGGGTCAGTACTGAGGGAGTGCTGCACTGTCAGAGGGTCAGTACTGAGGGAGTGCTTCACTGTCAGGGGGTCAGTACTGAGGAGGCGCAGCACTGTCAGAGGGTCAGTGCTGAGAGCGCTGCAGTGTCAGAGGGTCAGTACTGAGGGAGTGCTGCACTGTCAGGGGGTCAGTACTGAGGAGGCGCAGCACTGTCAGAGGGTCAGTGCTGAGAGCGCTGCAGTGTCAGAGGGTCAGTACTGAGGGTGTGCTGCACTGTCAGAGGGTCAGTACTGAGAGTGCTGCACTGTCAGAGGGTCAGTACTGAGGGAGTGCTGCACTGTCAGAGGGTCAGTACTGAGGGAGTGCTGCACTGACAGAGGGTCAGTACTGAGAGTGCTGCACTGTCAGAGGGTCAGTACTGAGAGTGCTGCACTGTCAGAGGGTCAGTACTGAGAGTGCTGCACTGTCAGAGGGTCAGTACTGAGGGAGTGCTGCACTGTCAGAGGGTCAGTACTGAGGGAGTGCTGCACTGTCAGAGGGTCAGTACTGAGGGAGTGCTGCACTGTCAGAGGGTCAGTACTGAGAGTGCTGCACTGTCAGAGGGTCAGTACTGAGGGAGTGCTGCACTGTCAGAGGGTCAGTACTGAGGGAGTGCTGCTCTGTCAGAGGATCAGTACCGAGGGAGTGCTTCACTGTCAGGGGGTTAGTACTGAGGGAGTGCTTCACTGTCGGGGGGTCAGCACTGAGGAGGCGCAGCACTGTCAGAGGGTCAGCACTGAGGGAGTGCTGCACTGTCAGAGGGTCAGTACTGAGGGAGTGCCGCACTGTCAGAGGGTCAGTACTGAGGGAGTGCTGCACTGTCAGAAGGTCAGTACTGAGGGAGTGCTGCACTGTCAGAGGGTCAGTACTGAGGGAGTGCTGCACTGTCAGAGGGTCAGTACTGAGAGTGCTGCACTGTCAGAGAGTCAGTACTGAGGGAGTGCTGCACTGTCAGAGGGTCAGTACTGAGGGAGTGCTACCCTGAGAGGGTCAGTACTGAGGGAGTGCTGCATTGTCAGAGGGTAAATACTGAGGGAGTGCTGCACTGTCAGAGGGTCAATACTGAGGGAGTGCTTCACTGTCAGAGGATCAGTACTAAGAGAGCACTGTACTGTCTTTTTTCTAAGTTGAGGCCTCACCTGGTGGATGTGAAAGATTCTGTGGCCATTATTTTGAAGACAAACAGCCACTGTGCTGTTAGGGAGGGAGTTCCAGGATTTTGTCCCAGCGACAGCGAAGGAACCACAATATATTTCCAAGTCAGGCTGGTGAGTGACTTGGAGGGGAACCTCCAGGTGGTGGGGTTCCCAGGTATCTGCTGCTCTTGTCCTTCCAGATGGTCGTGGTCGTGGGTTTGGAAGCTGCTGTCTGAGGAACCTTGGTGAGTTGCTGCAGTGCGTCTTGTAGATGGTACACACGGCTGCCACTGTGCGTCGGTGGTGGGGGGTTTGAATGTTTGTGGAAGGAGGAACAATCAAGCGGGCTGCTTTGTCCTGGATGGTGTCGGGCTTCTTGAGTGTTGTTGGAGCTGCACTCATCCAGGCAGTGGATATCCTGAGGTCATGGAAGGCACATTATAAATGGAAGTCCTTTGTGGGTATTGTCCCCTCCCAGATGCACCGCAGTGGTTCAAGATAGCGGCTCCCCGCCACCATCTCCAAGGCAGCAAGCGCTGGACTCACCAGCGGCGCCCACCTGGGGAGTGTTCCAAACAGAGGTTGGACGATTGACCTCAGTGCCTCAGTAACTATTGACCTTACTCTCGACCACCAACCTCCGTGTGTTTGTTCCTCGGAAGTGGGCTGGCTTCAATGTGATGCTCCCACCCCTTCCCCCACTGGTTCAGCAAATGGATGTCGCACAGTGATGGGTTGGTGGGGACAGACCCTCGCCCCATTGAGAATAGAAGGGAAGGGAGGAGGGCGGGATTGAAAACCAAGTTTATTGTCGCCTCTCCTAACATGTGGCCCAGTGTTATATTCTGTTTGGTAATCACTCCTTTTGAATCATCTTGGGATGTTTACCATGTTAAAGGTGCTATATATAAGATAGGACAGTGGTTAGCACAGTTGCTTCACAGCTCCAGGGTCCCAGGTTCGATTCCCGGCTTGGGTCACTGTCTGTGTGGAGTCTGCACGTTCTCCCCGTGTCTGCGTGGCTTTCCTCCGGGTGCTCCGGTTTCCTCCCACAGTCCAAAGATGTGGAGGTTCGGTGGATTGGCCATGCTAAATTGCCCTTAGTGTCCAAAAAGGTTAGGTCGCGTTACTGGGTTACAGGGATAGGGTGCAGGTGTGGCCCCAGGTAGGGTGCTCTTTCCAAGGGCTGGTGCAGACGCGATGGGCTGAATGGCCTCCTTCTGCACTGTAAATTCTATGATATAAATGCAAGGTGAGATCTACAGTGGAAAAAGAAGGAAAATGTTTTTTAAGAATGTCGTGCTTTGGATGGTAAGTGTTGTAGCTGCGGTAAAGGAGGAGTTAGCCAGTCACAGGACAGTTCGTGATTCAGTAGTGTGAGCTCACAGCGCGAGTGGGCTGGGTGGAGATTAATTACGTTAGTCATGCAGTGTCGCAGGTGACAAAGGAGAGAGAGAGGGACGTGGAGAAAGTAGAGGCACGCAGTGTGAAGAGAATTGGAAAATCTATAGCCTGCCACAAAGATAAGGCAGTGCCTGTACTGACAAACCAGACGCTTCCCCTGCATCGAGAGATCAGGCACGCCCTCTGCATCGGGGGATCAGACACTGCATCAGGAGACCAGACACTGCATCAGGAGACCAGACACACCCTCTGCATCGAGAGACCAGACACTTTCCCTGCATCAGGAGACCAGACACACCCTCTGCATCGAGAGACCAGACACTTTCCATGCATCAGGAGACCAGATACACCCTCTGCATCGAGAGACCAGACACTTTCCCTGCATCAGGAGACCAGACACTGCATCAGGAGACCAGACACACCCTCTGCATCAAGAGACCAGACACTTTCCCTGCATCAGGAGACCAGACACACCCTCTGCATCGAGAGACCAGACACTTTCCCTGCATCAGGAGACCAGACACTGCATCAGGAGACCAGACACACCCTCTGCATCAAGAGACCAGACACTTTCCCTGCATCAGGAGACCAGACACTGCATCAGGAGACCAGACACACCCTCTGCATCGAGAGACCAGACACTTTCCCTGCATCAGGAGACCAGACACTGCATCAGGAGACCAGACACACCCTCTGCATTGAGAGACCAGACACTTCCCCCTGCATCAGGACACCAGACACACCCACTGCATCAAGAGACCAGACACTTTCCCTGCATCAGGAGACCAGACACTTTCCCTGCATCAGGAGACCAGACACTTTCCATGCATCAGGAGACCAGACACTGCATCAGACCAGGCATACCCTCTGCATCAAGAGACCAGACACTCCCCCTGCATCAGGAGACCAGACACTCCCCCTGCATCAGGAGACCAGACACTCCCCCTGCATCAGGGGACCAGACACTCCTCCTACATCAGGAGACCAGACACACCCCCTGCATCAGGGGACCAGATATTCCCCCTACATCAGGAGACCAGACACTTTCCCTGCATCAGGGGACCAGATATTCCCCCTACAGCGAGACACCAGACACGCCCTCTGCATCGAGGTACCAGACACTCCCCCTGCATTGAGAGACCAGATACTCCCTCTGCTTTGAGAAACCTGACAGCCCCCCTGCATCGGGAGACCAGACATTTCCCTGCACCTGTCGTGTTCTGTAATTTGGAATAACACAAGCTGCCACTTGATGCAGTTTTGAGTAAAAGATGCTCCAGACTTTGAAGTGAGTTCAATGTGTTTTATTGAACTATTAGCACAGTTCTCAATGAATTTGACTCTCTGCTAATCTAAATGTAGTAACCCAGTCTAACTGAACCAGCCTTGCTCTAAGCCATGTGCTGGGGTGTGATGCTGAGGATACACCCTGTCTCACTCTGTAGATGTTGGTCTGTGGAAAGAGGCGAGGTGTGAGTGCCTCATCCCTTTTATAGTGAGATACCACCTCTGAGTGTCCTGACTGCTCATTGGTCGTCTCCTATTCTATGTGTTCATTAGCTGCATGTTTGCATATTATGACAGCACCCAGACACCAGAGACTCCCCCTACATCGGGAGACAAGACCCTCCCCCTGCAAAGGGAGACTAGACCCTCCCCCTGCATAGGAAGATTAGACACTCCCCCTGCATCGGGAAACCAGTGATTCTCGCTGCACCCAAGGATCAGATACTTCTCCTGCACCCAGGGACCAGACACTCCTCCTGCACCCAGAGACCAGTGACTCTCCCTGCACCCAGCGAAGTGTTTCGTCTCTGGGTGCAGGGAGAGTCACTGGTCTCTGGGTGCAGGGGGAGTGTCTGGTCTCTGGGTGCGGAGGAGTGTCTCGTCCCTGGGTGCAGGGGGCGTGTCTGGTTTCTGGGTGCAGGAGCGTCTGGTCTCTGGGTGCAGGAGGAGTGTCTGGTCGCTGGGTGCAGGGAGAGTCACTGGTCCCTGGGTGCAGGGAGAGTCACTGGTCTCTGGGTACAGGGGGAGTGTCTGGTCCCTGGGTGCAGGGGGAGTGTCTGGTTTCTGGGTGCAGGGAGAGTCACTGGTCACTGGGTGCAGGGGGAGTGTCTGGTCTCCTGATGCAGGGGAATGACTGGTCTCCCGATGCAGGGAGAGTGTCTAGTCTCCTGATGCAGGGAGAGTGTCTGGTCTCTGGGTGCAGGAGACACTCCTCCTGTGCCCAGAGATCAGACACTCCCCCTGCATCAAGAGACCAGACACTCCCCCTGCATCAATAGAGCAGACACTTCCCCTGCATCGGGAGACCAGACACTCTCCCTGCACCAGGAGACCAGACACTCCCCCTGCACCCAGAGACCAGACACCACTCCTGCTCCCAGAGACCAGACACTCCTCCTGCACCCAGAGACCAGACACTCCTCCTGCTCCCAGAGACCAGACACTCCTCCTGCATCCAGAGACGAATGACTCTCCCTGCACCCAGAGACCAGTGACTCTCTCTGCACCCAGGGACCAGACACTCCTCCTGCATCGAGAGAGCAGACACTCCCTCTGCATCGGGGGACCAGACACTCCCCCTGCATCGGGGGGCCAGACACTCTCCCTGCATCAGGGGATCAGACACTCCCCCTGCATCGGGAGACCAGGCATTCCCCCTGCCTCAGGAGACCAGGCACTCCCCCTGCATCGGGGGACCAGACACTCCCCCTGCATCGGGGGACCAGACACTCCCCCTGCATCGGGGGGCCAGACACTCTCCCTGCATCAGGGGATCAGACACTCCCCCTGCATCGGGAGACCAGACAATCCCCCTGCATCGGGAGACTAGACACTCCTCCTGCATCGAGAGAGCAGACACTCCCCCTGCATTGGGCGACCAGACACTCCCCCTGCATTGGGCGACCAGACACTCCCCCTGCATCGGGAGACCAGACACTCCCCCTGCCTCGGGGGACCAGACACTCCCCCTGCCTCGGGGGACCAGACACTCCCCGTGCCTCGGGGGACCAGACACTCCCCCTGCATCGGGGGACCATACACTCCCCCTGCATCGGGGGACCAGACACTCCCCCTGCATGGGGAGACCAGACACTCCCCCTGCATCGGGAGACCAGACACTCCCCCCTGCATCGGGAGACCAGGCATTCCCCCTGCATCGGGAGACCAGACAATCCCCCTGCATCTGGAGACCAGACACTCCCCCTGCATCGGGAGACCAGACAATCCCCCTGCCTCGGGGGACCAGACACTCCCCCTGCCTCGGGGGACCAGACACTACCCCTGCATCGGGAGACCAGACACTCCCCCTGCATCGGGAGACCAGACATTCCCCCTGTATCGGGAGACCAGACACTCCCCCTGCATCGGGAGACCAGACAATCCCCCTGCCTCGGGGGACCAGACACTCCCCCTGCCTCGGGGGACCAGACACTACCCCTGTATCGGGAGACCAGACACTCCCCCTGTATCGGGAGACCAGACACTCCCCCTGCATCGGGAGACCAGACACTCCCCCTGCCTCGGGAGACCAGACACTCCCCCTGCCTCGGGAGACCAGGCACTCCCCCTGCCTCGGGAGACCAGGCACTCCCCCTGCATCGGGAGACCAGGCACTACCCCTGCATCGGGAGACCAGACACTCCCCCACATCGGGAGACCAGGCACTCCCCCTGCCTCGGGAGACCAGACACTCCCCCTGCCTCGGGAGACCAGGCACTCCCCCTGCATCGGGAGACCAGGCACTCCCCTGCCTCGGGAGACCAGGCACTCCCCCTGCATCGGGAGACCAGGCACTCCCCCTGCCTCGGGAGACCAGACACTCCCCCTGTATCGGGAGACCAGACACTCCCTCTGCCTCGGGAGACCAGACACTCCCCCTGCCTCGGGAGACCAGACACTCCCCCTGCCTCGGGAGACCAGACACTCCCCCTGCATCGGGGGACCAGACACTCCCCCTGCCTCGGGAGACCAGACACTCCCTCTGCCTCGGGAGACCAGACACTCCCCCTGCCTCGGGAGACCAGACACTCCCCCTGCATCGGGAGACCAGACACTCCCCCTGCCTCGGGAGACCAGACACTCCCCCTGCATCGGGAGACCAGACACTCCCCCTGCCTCGGGAGACCAGACACTCCCCCTGCCTCGGGAGACCAGGCACTCCCCCTGCCTCGGGAGACCAGGCACTCCCCCTGCCTCGGGAGACCAGGCACTCCCCCTGCCTCGGGAGACCAGACACTACCCCTGCATCGGTGTACCAGACACTCACTCCCCCTTTGGGGATTCCTTGTGAATCTCTCCATTGTGTGCTGAAAAATAGTGCAGGCTGACCAAACACTAACTGGCAATCGAGTGTACTGATATGATCCCTTGTGGGTATTTATTGTGACTAACTTTCTAGAATCTTTTTCCAGATCCAGCTGTTGATAATTGTGACTTTGGTCTAGCTTGGTGTACTTGAGGCCCCCTGATAACTTAGCGCAGAGTTCCTCTATCCTCGCAGTGTGATAACAATCCTGCAGAGCTCCCGGTTTACCGTCAGTTTGTGATTCCCGCAGATCCTCACAGTGCGGCCTGGTTTCAGGGCTGAGAGGCGACCCATCCGGCAAACTGCACAGGCTTGGTAACGCCCAGGTCTTCCAACCTCCTTCCGCCTCTACCTTCTGGAGTAACGCACATGGCACCGGTCGAGTTAAGAGAAATCTAGTTGCAGCATCGGGGTTTAGATGAATCCCAGCTTTACCCCCTTTTATCCGACCCAGTTCCCTCTGGAATATCTCCTAATATTTACATAGAAACCCTCAGGGATTCTCCGTTGCCTGACGGCAAAATCGTGTTTGGCGATGGGGCGGAGAATCATTTCCGAGCAGGAATCGGGGCTGGTGCTGGTTTGACGCCGGTTTGCGATTCTCCGCCCCCTCCTCCAAACTGGCACCCTCGTGGGGCGCGCCGCGCACAGTCGCCATGCTGTTGGTGCCTCACCGGCACGCCCGCAATGCTCCGCCCCGATGGGCCGAGGCCCCGACGGCGCGGGGCACGTGTGCTCTGAGCAGGAGTGCCGCCTGCGGACTGTGCCGCCACACTCTGCCAGGCTCTGTTCCGCTGGCTGAGGCGGGCATCTGCCAGGTGCTGGTGGGGGGGGGGGGGGGTGGGATTGGCTGTGGGTCGGCGGGTTAGGTTACACACATGGCCAACGCCATGTTGTGCGCATGACCGGTGGAGGTCATCAGCCCTGCGCATACGCGGCCCGGACCTGGTCATTCTCCAGCCGTTCTCGACACGAGCCTTGGGCGTTTCATGCAGCGCCAGTGTTAGCCCCTCACCGATACCGGAATCGGTGAGGGGTTCGTGCTGTTTTCTTTGACGTGAAGCTCCCGCGGACTTTCCGTTTGAGCTGGCACTTAGCCACAGGAACTGAGAATTCCGCCCCTGGAATATCCCATCTTGGGTTCTAAATATTTACAGCCAGTTCATTATTGTAGCCAGTCCAATGTCATGAGGCTGGGCCTCTGCCCTTCAGTCACCATGATGGGTAACTGGGCTGACTGGTTCCTGTCGGATCCGGGCACAGAGGTTGTCCCCACTATTTTTAGTGTCTCTCCAGTGTACGTCGCTAAAGTAGTCCAGAACGGCTCAGACTTGAGGGTTGCAGTCCCTCTGGAGATGTTCGAATGGTCTTTTACCAATGACGGTGGCTGTGGCGCCAGAGTCGCCCTCCATGTTCAGGGGGCCGCCATTGACCATTCAGACAATCTCAGTGGGAGGTATCCTGTTGAGTTGGACCTCGGGGCTTTTCACAGTAACTTCATTGCAATTTAAACCTACTTGTGACAAAGATTATTATTATTATGAATGCGTAAGCCTTGGTTCCTCCCCCAGCTTATTTACAGGGGCTGTTTTTAATCATTTTTAGCTTCGCTCGACGTTTAACTGGCTGGTGCCCCTTTATCTTGAATCTGAAGCAGATAAAATTCTTGCACCAGCACATCTCTTGGGAGTAGGCTCCCCCACACCGAAAACATGCCGCAGACCCTGGTGCTGAACAATGCTTCTCGGGCTCCGCTGCGCCCGCACTCGGGCTGCTCGTAGTAGCGGCCATGTCCCACCATAACTGGTTCACCTCATTTTGCACGCCTTGAAGCTCACTAACACCTTGAAGCTCACTAACACCTTGAAGCTCACTAACACCTTGAAGCTCACTAACACCTTGCTCAGAGCACTCAGTCGCTTGGGCCATCTCCACTGCTTTGCCTAGTGAAATATTGGTGTCACCAAGCAGTATCTTTTGGATGATGAGGTTGCTGATCCTACAAACCAAGCGATCCCTCAACATGTCCCCTCACACAGGCCCGCATTGGATGTTGGTGTTTGGCCATGAAGCTGGAGACCGTCTCTTCTGGCTCCCTAACAGCAGAATGTAATTTGTACCTTTGTAGGATAACGGATGGTCGGGGGTTATAGAGATCCTTAACTAAATTGACCGACTGGTTGAAGGTTTTTGTGTCTGGAGCCTCAGGCGATGTGAAACACCTCAGCAGACTGTAAGTCCGTGGGTCGCAGACTGTGAGCAGTATCACCTTCTGTTTTGCCTCAGTTTGCCATGAAAAAGTAACGCAGACTCTCAATGTACTTGACTTCAGGGTTGCCTGATTCTATTTTTTCTGAATCGTGGAGTCTGTACCATTTTATTTTGGATTTCGAGAGATCACCCTCCTCCCCCTCTGGCTCTGCACTGCTTGCTTCCAATGACTGATCCAGTTTGTCCTCATCGCCAGTGTAATAAGTCGGGTTGACTCAGTGTGGAAAGTAATGAACTAAAGGATTTATTGATTAAGAACAACTATGTACACAACGGTTTTAACAGCGCAACTATATGGGTCTACTAATGGTGGCACAGTGGTTAGCACTGCTACCTCACAGAGCCAGAGACCCAGGTTCAATTCCAGCCTCAGGTGACTGCCTGTGTGGAGTTTACACTTTCTCTCTGTGTCTGTCTGCGTGAATTTCCTCCGGGTGCTCTGGTTTCCTCCCACAGTCTAAAGATGTGCAGGTTAGGTGGATAGGCCATGATAAATTGCCCCTTAGCGTTCAGAAATGTGCAGGTTAGGTGGGGTTACGAGGTTGTGGAGGAGTGGGCCGATGTAGCATTCTCTTTCAGAGGGCCGGTGCAGACTTGATGGGCTGAATGGCCTCCTTCTATGGTACTCTTAACACCGCCCTGGCTCCAACTATCACCCTCCAGCCCTGGATTCCATGCTCCTGTCCCAACGGCTCAACTCCCTCGTGGCTGAACAAGGGCGCGATTCTCCGATATTGAGGCCAAGTGTTCGCGCTGTCGTGAACCCCGTCGTGTTTCACGACGGCGCGAACTAGGCCCGGGCACGAGCTATTCTGGCCCCCTGAGGGGGCCAGCACAGCGCTGGAGCGGTTCATGCCGCTCCAGCCTCGCGCTGCACCACCCCGCGCATGTGCAGTTGGGGCAGCTCAATCCTGCGCATGCGCAGTTGGTCCTCGCCATCCTGCGCATGCGCGGGGAACTTCTTACGCGTGCCTGCCCCGACCCAACATGGGGTCGCTGTTCAGGGGCCGGTCGCGCCGGCAAGTAGGCCCAGGGGGTTGGGGGGAAGAGGCCGGCCCGCCGATTGTTGGGCCGAGATCGCGGGCCAGACCCCATCGGAGGCCCCCCCCCCCCTCCGCCCCCGGTGAAGGAGCCCCCCCACACACACAGGCCGCCCCCCCCCCCCCGAGCATTCCCGCAGAGTTCCCGCCGGCAGTGACCAGGGTTGAACGGTGCCGGCGGGGCTCTGTCGGGTCGGAGCGGCCGCTCGGCCCATCTGGACCGGAAAATCGGCGGCCCCGCAGATTCCAGCAGCCCGCAGCCAGGGCTGTGCCAATCGCGCCGGCGCACATGGCGCCGATTCTCCGCACCTCGGAGAATCGCGCGTCGACGTCGTGGCGCGGTTGCGCCGATTCTCCGGCCCGGCGCGGGGCTCGGAGGATTGCGCCCCAGATCTCTGGAAAGGATTGTGTCTCAAAATGTACCTGATATATTTATATTATATACACATAGCTCCACATAAATAAATCCTTATGCCTAGAGTGCTACTGCCCCCTAGTTACTCACTCTTCAAGGGACGCGTTCCAAAGTGGCGTGCATTTTCGAAAAAAGAGGCAACAAGTCAGGGATCACCTTCTGGCATTCCTGACCTTGATATCTCAGATCCATTCCCAGGATGGGAGCCAGGAATTTTACAACAGCCACCAATCCAAAGAAACCTAGCTTCCCCTTGTGGTAAACCACTGTGTTCTGATATTAGAGGTTGTACGGTAGAACCTGCACTACAGGTTCACCTGTGGCCCCTGCATGCTAGCTCCGCCCAGGAGGTGGGGTATAAATATGCGTGGCCTCCAGCTCGCCGCCATTTCGCCAGCTGCTGTGGGAGGCCACACATCTGATACTAATAAAGCCCCAGTTTGGATTCAACTTTGGCTCCAGTCAAATTGATCGTGCCTCAATTTATTAGTATCAGATTCAGAAGATGGACCTCCGGATTAAACCAAATCGCCTGCAGCTGGATCCCCACTCCAGCGACGCCAGAAAGGACTTTCAGCACTGGCTAGCTTGTTTTGAAGCGTATATCACCGCGGCGCCGACCCCTGTTCCAGAGGCTCAGAAGATCCAGATATTGTACTCCAGACTCCGCTCCAAAGTCTTCCCGTTGACCCAGGATGCGCCTAATTACGCTGATGCCATGACTCGACTCAGAGAAAATTATGAGCAGAAGACGAACACGCTCTTCGCCAGACACGCGCTCGCAACGCGTACTCAACTACCTGGTGAGTCAATTGAAGACTTCTGGAGGGCCCTGATCCCACTAGTTCGGGACTGTGACTGGAAGGACGTTACAGCTAAGGAGCACGCAGATCTCCTTATGTGGGACACTTTTGTGACTGGGACTGGGTCTGATATTATCAGGCAGCAGCTCCTAGAAGGGGCCACGCGCGACCTCACAGAGACTAAAACTCTAGCGCTCTCCATGATGGTCACCCTGCGCAATGTCCAGTCCTACCCCCCCAACCACGTGGCTCACTCCTCCTACGCTTCATGGGCCCCAGCAGGGGCAACACCCACCCAATACGCCTGCGCTACGCGCCAGCCAGCGATCCCTGGGGGGCCCCGATGGTACTTTTGCGGCCAGCAAAAACACCTCCGCCAACGCTGCCCGGCCCGCGCTGCCCTGTGTAAGGCCTACGGGAAGAAGGGCCACTTCACTGCGGTGTGCCAGGCCCTTTTCAGCGGCCGCATTCACCCCCACCACCCCCCCCCCCCCCGGTCACGGACAATGGGTGCTGCCATCCTCCTCTCCTCCCCTCCCCAGGCCATGTGCGACCAATGGGTGCCGCCATCTTCTCCTCCGCGCAGCACGTGCGTTTCATGGGCGCCGCCATATTGCTCCACCCCTGCAACGTGCGTTCCATGGGCGCCACCATTTTGTAACCCCCAGGACCTCCAGGCGCCGCCATCTTGTCCACCCCGTAGCACATGGACACCAACGGCGTTCCAGGACCTCAACTCAACGGCCGCCTCACTACCCGACGATCAACCAAGACTCGCCTCCATGGCACGCGACCACATAACCTGACCAACGCATCCACCAGCGTGAAAGTCAACAGCCATGTGACCTCCTGCCTACTAGACTCCGGGAGCACTGAGAGCTTTGTACACCCAAATGCAGTAAGGTGCTGCTCCCTTAAGGTACACCCTACCAATCAAAAAATCTCCCTGGCCTCCGGATCCCATCGCGTAGCGATCCGGGGGTACTGCACGGTCACGCTCACGATCCAAGGCACAGAGTTCCACGGCTTTCGCCTCTACGTCCTCCCTAACCTCTGCGCTGCACTTATCCTTTACCTGGACTTCCAGAGCCTGACCCTTAAATTCGGCGGACCCTTACCACCCCTCACTGTGTGCGGCCTCACGACCCTAAAGGTCGATTCTCCTTCCCTCTTTGCCAATCTAACTCTAGATTGCAAACCCATCGCCACCAGGAGCAGACGGTACAGCACCCAGGATAAGGTTGCTTCAGGAGGGAGTCATTGAGGCCAGCAACAGCCCCTGGAGAGCTCAAGTGGTTAAATCTGGGGAGAAAAACCGAATGGTCGTGGACTACAGCCAGACCATCAACAGGTACATGCAGCTCGACGCGTACCCCCTCTCATGCATATCTGACATGGTTAACCAGATTGCACAGTACCAGGTCGTCTCAACGATGGACCTGAAATCTGCCTACCACCAGCTCCCCATCCGTAAATCGGACTGTCCATACACCGCCTTTGAGGCAGACGGCCGGCTATATCACTTCTTTAGGGTCCCCTTCGGCGTCACCAATGGGGTTTTGGTCTTCCAAAGGGAGATGCACCAAATGGTCGACCGGTATGGATTGCGGGCCACGTTCCCGTACCTACACAATATGACCAACTGCGGCCATGACCAGCAGGACCACGATGTCAACCTCGCTAAATTTCTCCGCACTGCCTCTCTCCTCAACCTCACGTATAACAAGGAGAAGTGTGTGTTCCGCAAAACCGCTTAGCCATCCTCGGCTACGTGGTCCAGAATGGAGTTCTGGGACCCGATCCCGACCGCATGCGCCCCCTCATGGAGCTCCCCCTCCCCTACTGCCCCAAGGCCCTCAAACGTTGCCTGGGGTTCTTCTCATATTACGCGCAGTGGGTTCCAAACTATGCGGTCAAGGCCCGCCCACTCATACAGTCCACTCGCTTCCCCCTGACAGCCGAGGCCCAACAGGCCTTCGCCCGGATCAGAGCTGATATTGCCAAAGCTGGAATGCACACAGTAGACGAAACACTTCCTTTCCAAGTAGAAGGCGACGCATCGGACGTCGCCCTTGCCGCCACCCTCAATCAGGCAGGCAGGCCTGTGGCATTCTTTTCCCGCACCCTCCATGCCTCTGAAATCCGGCACTCGTCCGTCGAATAAGAGGCCCAGCCTATCGTTGAGGCTGTGCGACATTGGAGGCATTACCTGGCCGGCAGGAGATTTACTCTCCTCACTGACCAACAGTCGGTAGCCTTCATGTTCAACAACACACAGCGGGGCAAGGTCAAAAATGATAAAATCTTGTGGTGGAGGATCGAGCTCTCCACCTATGATTACGAGATTAAGGATCGCCCTGGCAAACCCCAGACTCCCTATCCCGAGGTACATGTGCCAGCGCATAAGTAGACCGACTCCGGACCCGGCACGACAGCCTTTGTCACCCAGGGGTCACTCGGTTGTACCATTTCATTAAGGCACAAAATTTGCCCTACTCCGTCGAGGAAGTAAGGACAATCACCAGGGACTGCCAGGTCTGTGCGGAGTGCAAGCTGCACTTCTACCGGCTGGACCGCACGCGCCTGGTGAAGGCCTCCCGCACCTTTGAACGCCTCAGCGTGGATTTCAAAGGCTCCCTCCCCTCCTCCGATCGACACACATATTTCCTCAGTGTGATCGATGAATACTCCCGGTTTCCCTTCGCCATCCCATGACCCGACATGATGTCTGCCACCGTCATTAAAGCCCTTAATTCTATTGTCACTCTGTTCGGCTTCCCCGCCTACATCCACAGTGTCAGGGGATCCTCAATCGTGAGTGATGAGCTATGCCAGTTCCTGCTCAGCAGGGGTATCGCCTCCAGCAGAACGACGAGCTACAACCCCCGGGGTAACGGACAGGTAGAAAGGGAGAATGGGACGGTATGGAGGGCCGTCCTACTGGCCCTGCGGTCCAGATATCTCCCGGCCTCCCACTGGCAAGAGGTCCTCCCTGATGCACTACATTCCATTCGCTCATTACTCTGCACTGCCACGAACAGTACACCACATGAACGTCTTTTTGCCTTCCCCAGGAAATCCACATCCGGGGTATCGCTCCCAACTTGGCTTGCAGCTCCGGGAACCGTGCTTCTCCGTAAACATGTGCGGCTCCACAAGGCGGATCCGTTGGTGGAGAGGGTGCACCTACTCCACGCAAACTCACAGTACGCCTACGTGGCATTCCCCGACGGCCGCCAGGATACTGTCTCCCTCAGGGACCTGGCACCAGCAGGTTTCACCCCCACACCACCCCCGGCGCTACCCTCCCCCGCCGCTCTCATCACCCCCCCCCTAGGACCGTCCGTCCTCCCCCTGCCCACGCCCGTTGATGAAGAGGATTTCGGCATGCTCCTGGAGTCAACTTCGACCACGACAACGCCAAAATCGCCATCACCACTTCGCCGATCTCAAAGGACCATCAAGGCACCGGGTCGGCTGAACCTCTGACCGGCCCGCCGGATGCCAAGAGACTTTTTTTTGCTGTTCTGCAAATATTAAAGATTGCGAATTGTATATAGTTATCCAGCACCCCCGCCGGACTCAATTTTAACAGGGGGCGAATGTGGTAAACCACTGTGTTCTGATATTAGAGGTTGTACGATAGAACCTACATTACAGGTTCAGCTGTGGCCCCTGCATTCTAGCTCCGCCCAGGAGGCGGGGTATAAATATGCGTGTCCTCCAGCTTGCAGCCATTTCGCCAGCTGCTGTGGGAGGCCACACATCTGATACTAATAAAGCCTCAAGTTTGGATTCAACTTTGTCTCCAGTCAAATTGATCGTGCCTCCCCCCTTCCCCCATCCCCCCTCCCCCCACTGCAGCAATTGATCTCTCAGTGACCTTGGGCGCCAATTGCTGTGGTCAATAAGCTGGACTGCCGGCCTAAAAACGAGGACAGGCGACATCACCCGCGGCCCCGCATGGACAGATGTAAATGGCAGTAGCATTCCCAGGGAGATAGCTTATGGGAGGAATAAGAACATTGAACACCAATAATTTATCTTCTTAGGTGACTATTGCCCTGGTCGGTGGAACCAGTCCACATGCCACAGTTGTCCACGTGGTCATTTAACATAAAACAGAAGAAAGACTCATTTATACCACACCTACCGCGATCTCATAGTGTCCTGAAGTACCTTACAGCTAACAAAGTATACTCCGGAGAGTGGCCACGCCGTAACCATGGCAACCAATTTACACACAGTGAGATCTTGCAGACAACAGTGAGACAATACATTTTCTCTTGTCTTGAATCATCTGGGCTTGGTCCTAATGTGGCACAGTGGGAAGCTCTCCGGCCTCTGAAAGCAGAAGACTTGGGGGTTCAAATCCCGCTCCGGCGACTTGCCAAATACACTGTTGTTCTGAGAATTGTTGAAGGATAACTCATGGCCACGGGACCGGAATGAACCTCACCGCTTCATAGGAACCACAGGAAGAGGTATGGGCCATTCAGCCCCTCGACCCTACCCCACCCTTCAATGGGAGCATGGCTGATCCGTGACTTAACCCCATATCCCTCAATATCTTTGCGAAACAAAAGTCTATCTGTCTCAGATTTAAAGTTAACAACTGATCCAGCTTCAACTGCTGTTTGCGGGAGACCATTTCAAACCTCTACCACCCTTTGAGTGAAGAAGTGCTTCCCAACACCTCTCTAGGCGGCCTAGCCCTGATTTTCAGACTACGCGTTAGAATCTCCAACCAGTGGAAATAGTTCATTTTTATCTACCTTGTTTTTTCCCTGTTAATATCTTGAATATTTTGATCAGATCACCCCTTAACATTCTAAACCCCATCGAAAACAGGTCTATTTTGAGTAATCTCCCTCGTACCTCAACCCCTATAGTCCAGGTCTAATTTTTGTAAACCCGTGTCATGCTCCCTCCAAGGCCACAATATCCTCCCTAAGAGGCTGCCCCTACTGGGGCAGCACGGTAGCATTGTGGGTAGCACAATTGCTTCACAGCTCCAGGGTCCCAGGTTTGATTCCGGCTTGGGTCACTGTCTGTGCGGAGTCTGCACATCCTCCCCGTGTGTGCGTGGGTTTCCTCCGGGTGCTCCGGTTTCCTCCCACAGTCCAAAGATGTGCAGGTTAGATGGATTGGCCATGATAAATTGCCCTTAGTGTCCAAAATTGCCCTTAGTGTTGGGTGGGGTTACTGGGTTATGGGGATAGGGTGGAGGTGTTAACCTTGGGTAGGGTGCTCTTTCCAAGAGCCGGTGCAGACTCGATGGGCCGAATGGCCTCCTTCTGCACTGTAAATTCTATGAAATAAGATGTGGTACCCAGAGCTGTTAAGAGTACTCCAAGTGGAGTCTAACCGGGGTTTTGTATAGCTGCAGCATAACCCGTGGCTTTATAATTCCAAACCTCTAGATATAAAGGTTAGTATCATAGAATCCCTACAGTGCAGAAGGAGGCCATTCGGCCCATTGACTTTGCACCCACTCTTTGAAAGAGCAACCTGACGAGGCACAATCCCCTTCCCTATCCCCTTCTAACCTATGGCTGTAGAGGCAAATTTACCATGACCAATCTATCTAACCCGCACATCTTTGGACTGTGGGAGGAAACTGGAGCACCCGGAGGAAACTCACAGACATGGGGAGAATGTGCAAACTCCGCACAAACAGTCTCCCAAAGTCGGAATTTAATGCCTTTTTGATTATTTTCTGTACTTGTTCGTGGCATTTTAAGGATCGAGGTACCTGAGTTCCCAAGTCTCTTTGGACACCCATTGTACCGAATCTCTTTCCATTTAGAAACAACTCTGCTCTATCGTTGTTTGGTTCAAAGTTGTAACCTCACACATTGAATTCCATCCGCAACAATTTTTCCCATTCTCCTAGTCTGTCAATAACACCTTGTAATTTTATGCTGTCATCTAGGCTGTCGGCAATGCCATCTAACTTTGCATCAGGGAATGCAGCAGCAGAGCTGTGATAATCCCCAATTAGTGCACCCATAGCTGCCTCTAGCCTGCTGTGCAGTGTACATTCCAGAGCAGTCTGTTACTCAGCCTGGCAAACCTGACATTATATTAATTAGCAGGGACTCTCAGTGTGTGACGCAGTCCCGGGGTGCGGCAACACAGCATCAAGTGGCCAACACTCCACTTCCTTAATTTGGGATTCGTCCCATTTCTATTTCATAATTCTAACTCTTACTTTCGAAAATAAATTCAACTTGTGAACTGGATTTCATTTTGTAACTCACTCCCAGGTACCATTATCCTACATATAAACCACCTGAACCTCTTGATTAGATTCTAGTCTGTAACTCACTCCCAGGTGCCATTATTCGATAAATAAACCACCTGAACCTCTCGATTAGATTCCAGTCTGTAACTCACTCCCAGGTATCCATTATTCTATATATAACCATCTGAACCCCTCGATTAGATTCCAGTCTGGAACTCACTTGCAGGTATCCATTAGTCTATATGTAAATCATCTGAACCCCTCGATTAGATTCCAGTCTGCAGCTCACTCCCCAGTATCCATTATTCTATATATATACCATCTGAACCCCTCGATTTGATACCAGTATGTAACTCACTCCCAGGTCTCCATTATTCTATATATAAACCATCTCAACCCCTGGATTTGATTCCAGTCTGTAATTCACTCCCAGGTATCCATTATTCTATATATAAACCATCTGAACCCCTGGATTAGGTTCCAGCCTGTAACTCGCTCGTAGGTATCTATTATTCTATACATAAACCATCTGAATCCCTCGATTTGATTCCAGCCTGTAACTCACTCCTGAGTATCCATTGTTCTATATATAAACCATCTGAACCCCTCGATTATATTCCAGTCTGTAACTCACTCCCGAGTATCCATTATTCTATATATAAACCATCTGAACCCCTCGATTTGATACCAGTATGTAACTCACTCCCAGGTCTCCATTATTCCATATATAAACAATCTCAACCCCTCAATTAGATTCCAGTCTGTAACTCACTCCCAGGTATCTATTATTCTACATATAAACCATCTGAACCCTCGATTAGATACCAGTCTGTAACTCTTCCCCAGGTATCCATTATTCTATACATAAACTACCTGCCCCTTCGATTAGATTCCAGTCTGTAACTCTCCCCCAGGTATCCATTATTCTATATATAAACTACCTGCCCCTTCGATTAGATTCCAGTCTGTAACTCACTCCCAGGTATCCATTATTCTATATATAAACCATCTGAACCCCTCAATTAGTTTCCAGTCTGTAACTCACCCCCAGGTATCCATTATTCTATATATAAATCATCTCAACCCCTCGATTAGATTCCAGTCTGTAACTCACTCCCGAGTGTCCATTATTCTATCCATAAACCAGCTGAACCATTCGATTAGATTCCAGCCTGTAACTCACTCCCGAGTATCCATTTTTTTATAGAGACCATCTGAACCCCTTGATTAGATTCCAGTCTGTAACTCACTCCCAGGTATCCATTATTCTATGTATGAACCATCTGAACCCCTTGATTAGATTCCAGTCTGTAACTCAATCTCAGGTATCCATTATTCTATATATAAACCATCTGAACCCCTCAATTAGTTTCCAGTCTGTAACTCACCCCCAGGTATCCATTATTCTATATATAAATCATCTCAACCCCTCGATTAGATTCCAGTCTGTAACTCACTCCCGAGTGTCCATTATTCTATCCATAAACCAGCTGAACCATTCGATTAGATTCCAGCCTGTAACTCACTCCCAGGTACCCGTTATTCTATATACAAACCATCTGAACCCCTTGATTAGATTCCAGTCTGTAACTCACTCCCGAGTATCCATTATTCTATACAAAAACCAACTGAACCACTCTATTAGATTCCAGCCTGCAACTCACTCCCAGGTATCCATTATTCTGTATATAAACCATCTGAACCCCTCGATTAGATACCAGTCTGTAACTCATTCCTAGGTATCCATTATTCTATATATAACCATCTGAACCCCTCGGTTAGATTCCAGTCTGTAACTCACACACGAGTATCCATTTTTCTATACATAAACCATCTGAACCCCTCGATTATATTCCAGCCTGCAACTAACTCCCAGGTATCCATTATTACACATATAAACCACCTGAACCCCTCGATTAGATTCCAGTCTGTAACTCACTCCCAGGTGTCCATTATTTTCTATATCAACCATCTGAACCCCTCGATTAGATTCCTGTCTGTAACTCACACCCTGGTATCCATTATTCTCTATGCAAACCATCTGAACCCCTCAATTATATTCCAGTCTGTAACTCACTCCCAGGTATCCATATTTCTATATGCAAACCATCTCAACCCCTCGATTAGATTCCAGTCTGTAACTCACTCCCAGGTATCCATTATTCTACATATAAACCATCTGAACCCTCGATTAGATACCAGTCTGTAACTCTCCCCCAGGTATCCATTATTCTATACATAAACTACCTGCCCCTTCGATTAGATTCCAGTCTGTAACTCTCCCCCAGGTATCCATTATTCTATATATAAACTACCTGCCCCTTCGATTAGATTCCAGTCTGTAACTCACTCCCAGGTATCCATTATTCCACATATAAACCATCTGAACCCCTCCAGTCTGTAACTCACTCCCGAGTGTCCATTATTCTATACATGAACCAGCTGAACCATTCGATTAGATTCCAGCCTGTAACTCACTCCCAGGTACCCGTTATTCTATATACAAACCATCTGAACCCCTTGATTAGATTCCAGTCTGTAACTCACTCCCGAGTATCCATTATTCCACATATAAACCACCTGAACCCCTCGATTAGATTCCAGTCTGTAACTCTCTCCCAGGTATCCATTATTCTCTATATCAACCATCTGAACCCCTCGATTAGATTCCAGTCTGTAACTCACTCCCAGGTATCCATTATTCTATATATAAACCATCTGAACCCCTCGATTAGATTCCAGACCGTAACTCACTCCCAGGTATCTGTAATTCTATATATAAACCATCTGAACGCCTCGATTAGATTCCAGTCTGTAAATCACTCCCAGGTATCCATTATTCTATACATAAACCACCTGAACCCCTCGATTAGATTTCAGTCTATAACTCACTCCCGGGCATCCATTATTCTACCGACAAACCATCTGAACCCCTCGATTAGATTCCAGTCTGTAACTCACTCCCAGGTATCCATTATTCTATATATAAACCATCTGAACCCCTCGATTAGAGTCCAGTCTGTAACTCACCCCCAGGTATCTGTTATTCTATATATAAACCATCTGAACGCCTCGATTAGATTCCAGTCTGTAACTCACTCCCGGGCATCCATTATTCTACCGACAAACCATCTCAACCCCTCGATTAGATTCCAGTCTGTAACTCACTCCCAGGTATCCATTATTCTATATATAAACCATCTGAACCCCTCAATTAGATTCCAGTCTGTAACTCACTCCCAGGTATCCATTATTCTATATATAAACCATCTGAACCCCTTGATTAGATTCCGGTCTGTAACTCACTCCCAGGTATCCATTATTCTATATATAAACCATCTGAACCCCTTGATTAGATTCCGGTCTGTAACTCACTCCCAGGTATCCATTATTCTATATATAAACCATCGGAACCCCTCGATTAGATTCCAGTCTGTAACTCACTCCCAGGTATCCATTATTCTATATATAAACCATCTGAACCCCTTGATTAGATTCCGGTCTGTAACTCACTCCCAGGTATCCATTATTCTATATATAAACCATCTGAACCCCTCGATTAGATTCCAGTCTGTAACTAACTCCCAGGGATCCATTATTCTATATATAAACCATCTGAACCCCTCGATTAGATTCCAGTCTATAACTCACTCCCAGGTATCCATTATTCTACATATAAACCATCTGAACCCCTCGATTAGATTCCAGTCTGTAACTCACTCCCAGGTATCCATTATTCTATATATAAACCATCTGAACCCCTTGATTAGATTCCGGTCTGTAACTCACTCCCAGGTATCCATTATTCTATATATAAACCATCTGAACCCCTCGATTAGATTCCAGTCTGTAACTAACTCCCAGGGATCCATTATTCTATATATAAACCATCTGAACCCCTCGATTAGATTCCAGTCTATAACTCACTCCCAGGTATCCATTATTCTACATATAAACCATCTGAACCCCTCGATTAGATTCCAGTCTGTAACTCACTCTCGGGTATCCATTGATGTATATATAAACCATCTGAACCCCTCGATTGGATTCCAGTCTGTAACTCACTCCCAGGTGTCCTTTATTCTATATATAAACCATCTGAACCCCTCGATTAGATTCCAGTCTGTAACTCACTCCCAGGTGTCCTTTATTCTATATATAAACCATCTGAACCCCTTGATTAGATTCTAGTCTGTAACTCACTCCCAGGTATCCATTATTCTATGTATGAACCATCTGAACACCACAATTAGTTTCCAGTCTGTAACTCACCCCCAGGTACCCATTATTCTATATATAAATCATCTCAACCCCTCGATTAAATTCCAGTCTGTAACTCACTCCCAGGTATCCACTATTCTATATATAAACCATCTGAACCCCTCAATTAGTTTCCAGTCTGTAACTCACCCCCAGGTATCCATTATTCTATATATAAATCATCTCAACCCCTCGATTAGATTCCAGTCTGTAACTCACTCCCAGGTATCCATTATTCTATACATAAACCACCTGAACCCCTCGATTGGATTTCAGTCTATAACTCACTCCTGGGCATCCATTATTCAATCTATAAACCATCTGAACTCGATTAGATTCTAGTCTGTCATTCACTCACACAGGTATACATTATGCTATATATAAAGCATCTGAACGCTTCAATTAGATTCCAGTTGTCACTCACGCCCGAGTATCCATTATTCTATATATAAACCACCTGAACCCCTCATTAGATTCCAGTCTGTAACTCACTCCCGAGTATCCATTATTCTATGTATAAAACATCTGAACGCCTCGATTAGATTACATTCTGTAACTCACTCCCAGGTATCCGTTATTCTGTATATAAACCATCTCAACCCCTCGATTAGATTACAGTCTGTAACTCACTCCCAGATATCCATTATTCTACCTGTAAACCATCTGTACCCCTCGATTAGATTCCAGTCTGTAACTCACTCCCGAGTATCCATTATTCTATATATAAACCACCTGAACCCTCAATTAGATTTCAGTCTATAACTCCCTTCCGGGTATCCATTATTCAATATATAAATCATCTGAACTCGATTAAATTCTAGTCTGTAACTCACTCACAGGTATCCATTATTCTATATAGAAGCCATCTGAACCCCTTGATTAGATTCCAGTCTGTAACTCACTCCCAGTTATCCATTATTCTATATATAACTATCTGAACCCCTCGGTTAGATTCCAGTCTGTAACTCACTCCCGAGTATCCATTATTCTATACAGAAACCAACTGAACCACTCTATTAGATTCCAGCCTGCAACTCACTCCCAGGTATCCATTATTCCACATATAAACCACCTGAACCCCTCTATTAGATTCCAGTCTGTAACTCTCCCAGGTATCCATTATTCTCTTTATCAACCATCTGAACCCCTCGATTAGATTCCAGTCTGTAACTCACTCCCAGGTATCCATTATTCTACATATAAACCATCTGAACACCTCGATTAGATTCCAGACCGTAACTCACTCCCAGGTATCCATTATTCTATATATAAACCATCTCAACACCTCGATTAGATTCCAGTCTGTAAATCACTCCCAGGTATCCATTATTCTATACATAAACCACCTGAATCCCTCGATTAGATATCAGTCTATAATTCACTCCCGGGCATCCATTATTCTACCTACAAACCATCTGAACCCCTCGATTAGATTCCAGTCTGTAACTCACTCCCGAGTATCCATTATTCTATACATATACCACCTGAATCCCTCGATTAGATTCCAGTCTGTAACTCACTCCCAGGTATCCATTCTTCTCTATAAACCACCTGAACCCTCGATTAGATTCCAGTCTGTAACTCACTCCCGTGTATCCATTATTCTCTATATAAACCATCTGAACGCCTCGATTAGAGTCCAGTCTGTAACTCACCCCCAGGTATCCGTTATTCTATATATAAACCATCTCAACCCCTCGATTAGATTCCAGTCTGTAACTCACTCCCAGGTATCAAATTATTCTATATATAAACCACCTGAACCTCTATTAGATTCCAGTGTATAACTCACCACCAGGTCTCCATTACTCTATATATAAACCATCTGAACCCCTTGATTAGATTCCGGTCTGTAACTCACTCCCAGGTATCCATTATTCGATATATAAACCATCTGAACCCTTCGATTAGATTCCGGTCTGTAACTCACTCCCAGGTGTCCTTTATTCTATATATAAACCATCTGAACCCCTCGATTAGATTCCAGTCTGTAACTCACTCCCAGGTGTCCTTTATTCTGTATATAAACCATCTGAACCCCTTGATTAGATTCCAGTCTGTAACTCACTCCCAGGTATCCATTATTCTATCTATGAACCATCTGAACACCTCAATTAGTTTCCAGTCTGTAACTCACCCCCAGGTATCCATTATTCTATACATAAACCAACTGAACCACTCGATGAAATTCGAGCCTGTAACTCACTCCCAGTGTTGCTAACTTTTGGTTGGTTCAATTGGCTCTGTTTTATAACCTTAGCTCTCGAGTCGCCAGGTACCTTTATGATACCGCCACGAGGTTCAAGGTCAAGTAATGATCAATAACTCAATACACCAATTAGTAAGATTCAAATCAAACCACATTTACTATACACCGTAATCGCTACTCATGCATAAATTCTACTTCTAAGCTACTTCTACAACTAACAGGCCTATACTTAGCTTCGGACTGGCCCACCAGGTCAGGGGAACAAATGGCCTTTCGTTCGGGTTCTGAGCCTGCGGGATTCAAAAGTTGGTACGGACTGGTAGCCAGGAGCGCCTATCTCGTAGCGAGCATTGACTTAAGATTTACTGGCTCTTGGAGGCAGCTGAACCGGTCACTGTCAAGGGTTGGTTCGCGTTGCTGAGTGACCCGGTCAAGAAGGACGATTTGAACTTGGGGGCTTAACTTTATTGTCCCCAGGGGCTTCCCACCTTTCGGGGCGGATCCTGTACCTGGTTCCAAGTGATTGGACTTTGTTCCAATCGCTTGGTTCGATTTCTCCAATACTGGAGCGGTTCCCTGATCGATGGGCGGTCTTGAGGTGTCCGTTAACCTCTTTTGTGTTAGCACCTGCTGGGGCCGAGGAGTCTGGCTTGGCCTTGTTTATCCCAAATGTTTTGATTGTTCCCGGGGATCGCTCATTCGTATGTAGATGGCTGCTACATTATTATGCAGATGGCTGCTTGTATCGATGCTGTCTGCGCTTTTGCAGAGTTTAATGCACAGTAAACATGCACCTGTTAGTTTCTGCCTCTGTTGGCTGAATTTCCCTTCAGCCTTTGCTGTTCTCCATTTTACGTCAGGAGTTGGCCAACCCAGGTGGCTACACCAGGTATCCATTATTCTATATACAAACCACTGAACCCCTTGATTAGATTCCAGTCTGTAACTCACTCCCAGGTATCCATTATTCTATATATAAACCATCTGAACCCCTAGATTAGATTCCAGTCTGTAACTCACTCCCAGGTATCCATGATTCTATGTATAAACCATCTGAACCCCTTGATTAGATTCCAGTCTGTAACTCACTCCCAGGTGTCCATTATTCTATATATAAACCATCTGAACCCCCCTATTAGATTCCAGTCTGTAACTCACTCCCAGGTATCCATTATTCTATGTATGAACCATCTGAACCCCTTGATTAGATTCCAGTCTGTAACTCAATCTCAGGTATCCATTATTCTATATATAAACCATCTGAACCCCTCGATTAGATTCCAGTCTGTAACTCTCTCCCAGGTATCCATTATTCTATATATAACCATCTGAGCACCTCGGTTAGATTCCAGTCTGTAACTCATTCCCGAGTATCCATTATTCTATACATAAACCAACTGAACCACTTGATTAGATTCCAGCCTGTAACTCGCTCCCAGTTATCCATTACTCTATATACAAACCATCTGAACCCCTTGATTAGATTCCAGCTTGTAACTCACTCCCAGGTATCCATTATTCTATATACAAACAATCTGAACCCCTTGATTAGATTCCAGTCTGTAACTCACTCGCGAGTATCCATTATTCTATACATAAACCAACTGAACCACTCGATTAGATTCCAGCCTGTAACTCACTCCCAGTGTTGCTAACTTTTTGTTGGTTCAATTGGCTCTGTTTTATCACCTTTGCTCTCGAGTCGCCAGGTATCCTTATGATACCGCCACGAGGTTCAAGTTCAAATAATGATCAATAACTCAATACACCAATTAGTAAGATTCAAATCAAAGCACATTTATTATACACAGTAATCGGTACTCATGCATAAATTCTCCTTCTAAGCTACTTCTACAACTAACAGGCCTATACTTAGCTTCGGACTGATCAGGCGATCAAATGGCCTTTCGTTCGGGTTCTGAGTCTGCGGGATTCAAAAGTTGGTACGGACTGGTAGCTAGGAGCGCCTATCTCGTAGCGAGCGTTGGCTTAAGACTTACTGGCTCTTGGCGGGAGCTGAACCGGTCACTGTCCAGGGTTGGTTCGTGTTGCTGAGTGATCCGGTCAAGAAGGACGATTTGAACTTGGGGGCTTAACTTTATAGTCCCCAGGGGCCTCACGCCTTTCGGGGCGGATCCTGTACCTGGTTCCAAGTGATTGAACTTTGTTCCAATCGCTTGGATCGATTTCTCCAATACTGGAGCGGTTCCCTGATCGATGGGCGTTCTTGTGGTGACCGTTATCCTCTTTTGTGTTGGCTCCTGCTGGCGCCGAGGAGTCTGGCTTGGCCTTGTTTATCCCAAATGTTTCGGTTGTTCCCGGGGATTGCTCATTCGTATGTAGGTGGCTGCTCCGTTATTATGCAGATTGCTGCTTGTATCGATGCTGTCTGGGCTTTTGCAGAGTTTAATACAAAGTAAACTTGCACTTGCTAGTTTCTCCTCTGTTGGCTGAATTTCCCTTCCGCCTTTGCTGTTCTCCATTTTACGTCGGCAGTTGGCCAACCCAGGTGGCTAGACTCCCTCCTTGTATTCCTAACGCGAAGCGTGAAGGATCACATAACTACGTTGTTTTTCATTCCCTGACCCGGCGAGCACTCTTCTATGGCCTCTACACTCACCATAACTATGCAAGAAAATTTTTAACTGACAATTCTGAGGAGCGCTATGTCAAACAGAGACATGCATTACAAAATAAGAAAATCATAACCTCTAACTATCCTTAATAAACTACACTCACTCAAACATTCCATCACACTAACTTCCTAAACAATACACACAAAATCATAGCAGCATTATACACATTTATCTGGCTTGGCAGTCAAGCTCAGAGTTGTACAATCGCTCATGAAACATGTCTTTATTCACAACAAAAAACCGCAAACGAATGCTCTTTGTTATAGATCGCGGGGGTCGGGGGGTCTGGTCATATCCGAAAATAGGGGATCTTATCCTCTATACCGGGGTTCGAGCGCGGTAGGCTCTCCTTCTCCATTTTCTCAGACGAGTAGTCTGCACGATGCAGCAGAGTATCGCCAATACCAATAGGGATTCTATCAAGTAGGGCAGGGAGTACCAGGTTATAAACCTGTCACACCAAGATGGTGTGGTGTCACTTGTGACTGGGCTCTGGGTACTGTGGGGAAGTGAATCATTAACGGCTGGGGGGGGTTGAGGTCAGGGGGTTCGTGTTCACGCGCAACCAAATGTCCATGAGGGTGATGAGCCACGCGGAGGATGTCCTCGTGGTTCTTCTTCTTTCACTTCTCTTCTCTTTTCTTCTCTTCTCTGGTCCTGGAGCTTCTGGAGTTCTGTGGGATCAAGCATAGTGTCTGTTACTTTCTTGGTTTAATATCTCGTATGATAGCCTGTCTGTCCTTTAGTGCTAATTACGCCCTTTATAATTGGTCACTATGTGTGACTCCCTCATTTTTTTTTCTTCCAAAAAACGAATTTCAGGACAAGACACACTTACAAATACTGAACCAGTGCGAGCCGTCTCGCAGACTGTGCGGTTTACCATCCAAATGTTTGAGGATGTAAATCGCAGAGGGTTGGCAACCTAAGGGTTACCTGAAAACAAAACAAAACTTTTTGAACAAAACTTGCCGAAATGAGGTGTGTATGGGCTGCAACGGGTAAGATTTGGATGGAGTCCCCGGGTAGGACGGCGACCAATGCCGTGTGTGCCCTACTCGAGCGTAGCTGACCAGAAGGGGGTTCCCAGGAAGGGCGGGTCCCAATGGCGTTTCTCCACTGCCTGAGCAACCGACAAGAACGGGCAAGAAATGTAGTCATCGTAGGGGGTTGCCATATTGGTTCTTCCTTCTAACCAGAAGGGCAGTTACGAACGGGGGCCTGTGTATCTGTTGACAGACGGGTTCCTCTGAACTGGCGTCTGGGACATTAACAAGTCTCTGCGGACAGGTTCTCAGAGGTTTCGGCCGAAAAATAAGGCGTGGGGCTGTGGGAAAAAAAATTCCGGTCTGACATACAACATTTAACAGTACAAGTACAAACAACATCAAACATGCTGCAGGTTCCATCATTTTTCTGAGGGTTGATTTTAGGGTCTGATTCATGCGCTCCACGATACCACTTGACTGGGGGTGGTATGCAATGTGGAATTTTTGGGTAATGCCAAATATCGTGAGGACGTTCTTCATGTCACGTCCCGTAAAATGGGAACCTTGGTCGGATTCAATGCTGCGGGGGAGTCCCCATCTTGTAAAGATGTGGTGGGTTAAAATCTTGGCTGTGGTCTTTGCCGTGTTCGTTCTGGATGGGAATGCTTCCACCCATTTTGTAAACGTGTCTATCACCACGAGTACATATTTATAACCATTCCTGCAAAGGGGCAATGGTCCAATATAATCAATCTGGAGGTTAGTCCAGGGGCCATTAACGGGTCGGGTGTGACTGAGTTGAGCCTTTTTGGCGTATCTGTCCGGATTGTTCTGGGCACAGATAAGGCAATTCTCAATGTAGTGAGTTACATCTTCTTTCAAATTCGGCCACCAATAGAGCTGCCTGAGATGGGCTGTAGTGGGATCGATTCCCTGATGTCCATGACTGTCATGGAATAAACAAATCAGTTGATTCCTGTCCTGTTCAGGAACCACATAAAGGGTGTATTTTTACACCACACCGTCATGTGTGGTCAGTGTATTCTTAAACCTCTCGTAGGGTGCTGGATAGTTTCCTTTTAAAATCTCCGAGATTACTGTCCTGCTTCTGGGCCTGCACTAAATCCTCGATATTAGTCTGCGAGACCTGAACTGCATTCACTGGTGCGCTTTCGGGGGATGTCCAAAAATATCCGTGCCTGGAAACTGCTTTTGCCACTGCATCGGATTTTACATTTCCAGGGGGGGAGGAACGATGGTGACTTCGAACTTTCACTATTCCAAAAGTCCTGTTCTGTGCTCGCTCTAAAATGTGACGGAGCAATGGGGCTGAGGGGAGGGGTTTTCCGTCTGCGGAAACAAATCCTCTTGCTTTCCACAGGGGTAGGAATTCTGTACGGCTGTTGCAGACATAGAGGCTGTCCGAATATATGTCTGGGGAAGGAATCTGGGTGTTCCACTATGTATGCGCTGGCCGCAAGTTCTGCCGCCTGCGTGCCTAAGTGTCCTGGAAGTTTTATTGCTATTTCTTCTAGGGCGCGTCCTCGACGTAAATGCCGCATCCTGTTATGCGCTTCCCTTCTAATATTGTGGAAGATCCATCCACATATATCCTAATGGGTTCGCACATGTCTGTGTGCTTGGGGCTCTGGGTTGAACTACCTATCTTTCTGGGGGGTGTTTTAACAATAAAGGGGCCTGTGTTGTGGTGTGGAGAGATAATTTCACATTTATGGGGGGTTCCGGGGTACTGTAGGTTATCGGCTAAAAAGTGTGGGTCTTTGTCCTTTTAACAGTGATGTCCCGTCCCTGCAAAAGAAGGGTCCATCTGGCTGCTCTAATCTGACTGACTGTACCATCCTTGAGTCGTCCGTCCAGTAAAAGTTGGGCGGGGTGGTGTTCTGTGAGGATTGTGATGGGGTTCAGTCCGGTTATGTACGAAAAATACTGTACTGCCCAAAAAACTGCGAGCAGGTGCCTTTCACATGCTCCACAGCATCTAAAACTCTGGAGGCGTAAGCCACGGGCCTTAACTGTTCGTGCCGTTCCTGAAGGAGCACGGCCGAAAGGGTGCGGTCTGTGGTCACTACCTCTATCGCATAGGGGGAAAGCGGGTCTGAAACTTGTAGTGCGAGGGCTGCTATGAGTGTTCTTTTCAACGAGTCCACAGCATCCGTATGCTGCGGAAGCCATTCCCAGGGGGCTCCTTTCTTTAGGAGGTCTGAGAGGGGTGCTGCCTTGCTGGCGAAACCATCAATATGGTTTCGGCAGTAGCCAACCAGTCCTAAAAACGACCGGAGGGCTGAAACATTCTGGGGCAGGGGCAATTTAGCAATCGAGTCAATCCTTTTGTGCTCGATCTCGCGTTTACCATGTGTGATAATTGTTCCCAAATATATCACCTTGTTTTCCAAATTCTGGGCCTTTTGGGGGTTAACCCCCAATTGCTTGTAGGAGTTCCAGGAGTTTGGACAGAAGCTCAATGTGCTCTTCCTTGGTGTCTGTCTGCAGTAGTAGGTCGTCTACGTACTGGACCAGACATTCGGGGTGAGAAAATTTGGCTAAACCATTTGCCAGCTGTCGGTGGAAAATGGAGGGGGAGTTGTGGAATCCTTGTGACAGGCATGTCCACGTGTACTGTTGGTTTTTAAAGGTGAAGGCAAATTTGTACTGGCACGCCTTTGCCAATGAAATGGACCAGAATCCATTACTGATATCCAAAACCGTAAAGTATCGGGAATTGAGTCCCTGCTTGAGCATGGTCTCGGGACTTGTGGCTACCGTGGGGGCTGCTGCGGGGGTGATTTTGTTGAGTTCCCGGTAATCGATGGTCAGTCGCCATGATCCATCGGGCTTTCTCACTGGCCAAACCGGGGCATTATTAGTGGAGGCTACTGATCTAAGTACGCCCTGCTCTAATAAGCTGTCGATTACTTTTGAGATTTCTCCCTCTGCCTCTTGGGGAAATCCATATTGCTTTTGGGGTCTAGGGTCAGGTCCTGTGATTTGTACTGAACCAGTCATCTGGCCACAGTCGTGTTTGTGGGTCGCGAATGCTGTCCTGTTCTTTTGTAACACTGCCCTAACCTGCTTGTCCGTGCTAATTCTAGTCGGGTTAAACCAAAATTTGCCTACTGCGCTAATTTTGTTGGCGTATCCCCCTATTGTGAGTGTTGCGGGGGCTCTTGCAGATTTTGCCATTTTCCAGACACATTGGTTGACTGGATCGAAGGATAGATTGTGGGAATTCATAAAATCTATGCCCAAAATGTGTTCTGCTGTGTGGGGCAGGTCGACTAAAACTACGGGGTGCTTAGTGGTGCTGTTGCCGATTCGAATGGGTACAGGGGCTGTGATGTGTCCCTGCTGTGAGTGGCCTGTGAAGCCGCTGAGGGTGATGGTGGCTGTAGTGGGCCACGTGTTCTTTTGAAATATGGTGGAGGAATTTATTGTGGTGCGGGACCCTCCTGTGTCCCAGCGAAACTCGATGGACTGTCCCCATATCTTCGCTGCAACTACCGTTCGGCCAGACCTATCCCAAAGGGTGTCGCAGACCCAACTGGGGGAGCCCGAACACTGTCAGTCCGTTCCGTTCAGGTCCGTCTGATCTGAACGGGTGCTCACACTATGTATGGGCTCTGTGTTATTCTTACTTAGAGTGCCCGTCTGCTGGGCTCTCTGTGGCTTTCATGGGGCATTGCATTCTCTTGCAAAGTGTCCCAACTGTCCACACTTGTAACACTCCTGTGACTTTTGTGGGGGGCTGTTCTTGCCTTCATTCACCCATGCGGGGTTCTGGTGTGCCTTAACTGCGTGTATGTCTGCTTCTGCTTGCTGTTCTTCGGGATTTTTAACTGCGGGTTTGTTTTGTACAGATTGCTCCCAGGTGCGGGACAATCTTTTTACGACACATTTCTCATTATGAGCCTCCTCTGAGGGATCATAAATCGCACAAGCTTTTTGTCCTGTTTCTATGGCATGGGAGATAAGGGTGCCATGTTGTCTGGGGACAAATGGGCGCGGTCTAAGTCTCCGAAAACTGCTGCAAAGTGGATCCACCGGCATCCAGCAAACGCTGTGGGGTGCTCGGTTTTCTTTTGCCTGCATTTGTTGAGGCCATCTACGGGGTCACCCCGGTTATACCCGATCGCATCCAGGATCGCGGTATGCACTTCTGCAAAGGTGCCTCCTCCTACATTCTGTGGGTCGGGAAGGGCTGCTATGACCGAAGGGTCTAGACTCAAAACTGTGAGCTTTACGTGCTCTCGCTCATCCAGGCCGTACATGGTCACCTGCTGCTTTACTCTGGCAAAGAAGTGGTGGGGGTCTGAGGTGGGGAGGAACGGTGTGATTTTCTCACACACGTCCCGTAATTGGGTCACTGTTAAGGGGGTGGTGTCCAGAAATTCCGTGTCGTCTGATGTGGCTGTGCGATGTGTGGTTACAGGGTTCATTGGAGCCTGAACTATCTGCTCTGTGGGGGGTTGGGGCGCTTTTCTCTTCTGGGGCTTTCCCTGCGCACATGTTCCCTGAACATATCTCTGCGCTGTCTCATTTAACTCTTCCCAATCAGGGCCGTCTTCCTCATCTAACTTTGAACCAAACATTTCCTGGAATCCTTTTTGAACTGAAAGCAGAGATTGCAGTTCTGCAACCTGGTTCCGGCACTTTGTCTTTGCTCCGTGGTGGTAGCATGGAGTGCTCTTAACGCTGCCTTCGGGTCACTACACTGCCTCTGCAATGCCTCTACCTGCTTCTCGGTTTCCTCTCGTACCAGAAATGCACGTTGTGTGTCCTGATAGGCCTTTTCATACTGGGACTGGAAGCTGCTGAAGTGCGCCAGACAAGACTGGTGTGCCCCCTTGGCATCATCCACCTCTCCGTCCTTTGCTGCCAACTTCCTCCTTAACTCTACGTTCTCTCTCTCTACCTCACTGACATCGACCTTGCTCATTCGATGTATGCCTTCTATCTCTTTCCGGAGCGTCCTAACGACCTCCTCTGTGCCTCGCAATTGTACCAAGCAGGACACGATTGCCATCGGCTTGCGAGCTTTTCCTAAGCTCTTCTTGTGAATCTCGCTCAGGTTCCTCCACCCAGTATGTCCTGTACTCCCGGGACCTGTTTCCTCATTGTTACAGAATTCGCTCCAAAGGGGCCATCCTTTCTCTTTGAGGTACTTCCTGATTTCCTCTTCCCAAATGGGACATTGCCCTACTCCACTGCTGCTGGTCGCTGCGACCGCGAATTCTTCGGGGTTCATGAGGCGTTGCATTGCCTGCATTGCCACCTTGCCTCTCTGAATGCTTTCTTTAATTTGGAACAAGGGGTACTAAGGCGGTGCTGTAATTACCGGTGCAGCTTTCGCTATTTTCCGAAATACAAACTCCCGACAGTTTTGTCGTAACAAAAAAATCTTATCAGTATTACCTTATAGCCCTGTTAGTTACGCATGCATTTAACACACTTCCGAATTATGAGGATTGATCAGAACTGCTTAAACACTTGTGGTTTTCTGTTCCCAATTGGATCTCTAATTCAAATTTCTGGGTTCTCCCGGAGTGGTTAAGCCACTTCTAGATCGGGTTCCGTCAGATGTCGCCAGTAATATGTTGCTAACTTTTGGTTGGTTCAATTGGCTCTGTTTTATAACCTTTGCTCTCGAGTCGCCAGGTATCTTTATGATACCGCCATGAGGTTTAAGTTCAAGTAATGATCAATAACTCAATACACCAATTAGTAAGTTTCAAATCAAAGCACATTTATTATACACAGTAATCGCTACTCGTGCATAAATTCTACTTCTAAGCTACTTCTACAACTAACAGGCCTATACTTAGCTTCGGACTGGTCCACCAGGTCAGGGGAACAAATGGCCTTTCATTCAAGTTCTGAGTCTGCGGGATTTAAAGGTTGGTACGGACTGGTAGCTAGGAGCGCCTATCTCGTAGCGAGCGTTGACTTAAGACTTACTGGCTCTTGGAGGCAGCTGAACTGGTCACTGTCGAGGGTTGGTTCGCGTTGCTGAGTGACCCGGTCAAGAAGGACGATTTGAACTTGGGGGCTTAACTTTATTGTCCCCAGGGGCTTCCTGCCTTTCGGCGTGGACCCTGTACCTGGTTCCAAATGATTGGAGTTCGTTCCAATCGCTTGGTTAGATTTCTCCAATACTGGAGCGGTTCCCTGATCGATGGGCGGTCTTGAGGTGTCCGTTAACCTCTTTTGTGTTGACTCCTGCTGGCGCCGAGGAGTCTGGCTTGACCTTGTTTATCCCAAATGTTTCGCTTTTTCCCGGGGATCGCTCATTCGTATGTAGATGGCTGTTACATTATTATGCAGATGACTGCTTGTATTGATATTGTCTGGGCTTTTGCAGAGTTTAATGCACAGTAAACTTGCACCTGCTAGTTTCTGCCTCTGTTGGCTGAATTTCCCTTCAGCCTTTGCTGTTCTCCATTTTACGTTCGAAGTTCGCCAACCCAGGTGGCTACACCAGGTATCCATTATTCTATATACAAACCATCTGAACCCCTTGATTAGATTCCAGTCTGTAACTGACTCCCAGGTATCCATTATTCTATATATAAACCATCTGAACACCTCGATTAGATTCCAGTCTGTTACTCACTCCCAGGTATCCATTATTCTATATATAAACCATCTGAACCCCTCTATTTGATTCCAGTCTATAACTCACCCCCAAGTCTCCATTACTCCATACAAAAACCACCTGAACCCCTTGATTTGATTCAGGTCTGTAACTCACTCACAGGTGTCCATTATTCTATATATAAACCATCTGAACCCCTCGATTAGATTCCAGTCTGTAACTCACTCCCAGGAATCCATTAATCTATATATAAACCAGTTGAACCCCTCGATGAGATTCCAGTCTGTAACTCACTACCAGGTATCCATTATTCTATATATAAACCATCTGAACCTCTCGATTAGATTCCAGTCTGGTACTCACTCCCGAGTAGCCATTTTTTGATAGAGATCATCTGAACCCCTCGATTAGATTCCAGTCTGTAACTCACTCCCAGGTATTCATTTTTTTATATAAACCATCTGAACCCCTCGATTAGATTCCAGTCTGTAACTCACTCCCAGGTATCCATTATTCTATATATAAACCATCTGAACCCCTCGATTAGATTCCAGTCTGTAACTCACTCCCAGGTACCCATTATTCTATATATAAACCATCTGAACCCCTCAATTAGATTCCATTCTGTAACTCACCCCCAGGTATCCATTATTCTATATACAAACCATCTGAACCCCTCTATCAGATTCCAGTCTGTAACTCACTCCAGGGTATCCATTATTCTATATATAAACCATCTGAACCCATCGATTAGATTCCAGTCTGTAACTCACTCTCAGATATCCATTATTCTATATATAAACCATCTGAACACCTCGACTAGATTCCAGTCTGTTGCTCACTCCCAGGTATCCATTATTCTATATATAAACCATCTGAACCCCTCTATTTGATTCCAGTCTATAACTCACCCCCAAGTCTCCATTACTCTATATAAAAACCACCTGAACCCCTTGATTTGATTCAGGTCTGTAACTCACTCCCAGGTGTCCATTATTCTATATATAAACCATCTGAACCCCTCGATTAGATTCCAGTCTGTAACTCACTCCCAGGTATCCATCATTCTATATATAAACCATCTGAACCCCTCGATTAGATTCCAGTCCGCAACTCACTCTCAGGTATCCATTTTTTAAATATAAACCATCTGAACCCCTCGATTAGATTCCAATCTGTAACTCACTCCCAGGTATCCATTATTCTATATACAAACCATCTGAACCTCTCGATTAGATTCCAGTCTGGTACTCACTCCCGAGTAGCCATTTTTTGATAGAGACCATCTGAACCCCTCGATTAGATTCCAGTCTGTAATTCACTCCCAGGTATTCATTTTTTTATATAAACCATCTGAACCCCTCGATTAGATTCCAGTCTATAACTCACTCCCAGGTATCCATTATTCTATATATAAACCATCTGAACCCCTCGATTAGATTCCAATCTGTAACTCACTCCCAGGTATCCATTATTCTATATATAAACCATCTGAACCCCTCAATTAGATTCCATTCTGTAACTCACCCCCAGGTATCCATTATTCTATATACAAACCATCTGAACCCCTCTATCAGATTCCAGTCTGTAACTCACTCCAGGGTATCCATTATTCTATATATAAACCATCTGAACCCCTCCATTAGATTCCAGTCTGTAAATCACCCCCAGGTATCCATTATACTATATATAAATCATCTCAACCCCCCGATTAGATTCCAGTCTGTAACTCACTCTTAGGTATCCATTTTTTTATATAAACCATCTGAACCCCTCGATTAGATTCCAGTCTGTAACTCACTCCCAGGTATCCGTTATTCTATATACAAACCATCTCAACCCTACGATTAGATTCCAGTCTGTAACTCACTCCCAGGTATCCATTATTCTATATATAAACCACCTGAACTCGATTAGATTCCAGTCTGTAATTCACTCACAGGTATACGTTATTCTATATATAAACCATCTGAACACCTCGATTAGATTCCAGTTGTCACTCACGCCCAAATATCCATTATTCTATGTATAAACCATCTGAACCCCTCGATTAGATTCCAGTCTGTACCTCACCCCCAGATATCCGTTATTCTATATATAAACCATCTCAACCCCTCGGTTAGATTCCAGTCTGTTGCTCACTCCCAGGTATCCATTTTTTTATATAAACCATCTGAACCCCTCGATTAGATTCCAGTCTGTAACTCACCCCCCTGGTATCTGTTATTCTATATATAAGCCATCTGAACCCCTCGATTAGATTCCAGTCTGCAACTCACTCCCGAGTATCCATTATTCTATATGTCAACCATCTGAACCCCTCGATTAGATTCCAGTCTGTAACTCACTCCCAGGTATCCGTTATTCTATATACAAACCATCTGAACCCCTCGATTAGATTCCAGTCTGTAACTCACTCCCAGGTATCTATTATTCTATATATAAACCACCTGAACTCGATTAGATTCCAGTCTGTAATTCACTCACAGGTATACGTTATTCAATATATAAACCATCTGAACACCTCGATTAGATTCCAGTTGTCACTCACGCCCAAATATCCATTATTCTATGTATAAACCATCTGAACCCCTCGATTAGATTCCAGTCTGTACCTCACCCCCAGATATCCGTTATTCTATATATAAACCATCTCAACCCCTCGGTTAGATTCCAGTCTGTTGCTCACTCCCAGGTATCCATTTTTTTATATAAACCATCTGAACCCCTCGATTAGATTCCAGTCTGTAACTCACCCCCCTGGTATCCGTTATTCTATATATAAGCCATCTGAACCCCTCGATTAGATTCCAGTCTGCAACTCACTCCCGAGTATCCATTATTCTATATGTCAACCATCTGAACCCCTCGATTAGATTCCAGTCTGTAACTCACCCCCAGGTATCCATTATTCTATATATAAACTATCTGAACCCCTCGATTAGATTCCAGTCTGTAACTCACCCCCAGGTATCCATTATTCTATATATAAAACATCTGAACCTCTCGATTAGATTCCAGTCTGTAACTCACTCCCAGGTATCCATTATTCTATATATAAACCATCTGAACCCCTCAATTAGATTCCAGTCTGTAACTCACAGCTCCTACTTTTCTCTCTTTGAGTTAATGGAAAGGTTAGTTTGTACAGCAGGAAGGTAAGATTTCTGCTTTGTTGAATGTTCCAGGATATCAGGGTGATATTTCCTGTTTTGAAACCACTGCAGGTGTGAGGGAGCGACCTTTCTCCCCTCTGGGACTACTAATAAGCTACACAGTCCTTGGTCAGGGCTCCCAACAATGAGACAACCTGGTAGCGTGGGAGGAATGTTTTTGATGTCAACCTTCCGTCCTTTTGTCTCAATAGAAACCACTGGAGCTTCTCCGACACATGGAGGCCTCTCATTTTGGTCACCATAGCAACCTGCTGGATTGCCGCAGTGGCTCTCAGGGCTGTTGTCATGGAGATATCAAAGCTGGAGAGCTGCGCTCCATTTTGATGTCTCCCCAGTGAAGAGGTATTGTTTTCAGCAGTGGCTACAGCCTGGGCAAGCCCAAATAACCCTCTCACCCACCCCTCTCTCTGCCCGCCCCCCTCCCCCATTCAGAGTCATACACTGGGCAGCCTGTTCCCAGGTGCAAGATATTAACCGTTTCTTTCACCCCCCCCCCCACTCCCCATTCACAGTCAGACACTGGGCAGTTCCCAGTGGGGGGAATTAACCCTCTCACCCACCTCTCCCCCTTTCACAATCAGGCACTGGATTGAATTGAATCTGATTGATTGTCACGTGTACCGAGGTACAACGTAAGGTATTGTTCTGCATACAATCCAGACAGATTGTTCCATACATGAAAAACATAGGACATGCATAAATACACAGTGCAAATACAGAGGCGCAGGCATCGAGTGAGCATACATCGATACATGCATAGAAGATAGGAGCAGGAGGAGGCCTTTTGGCCCTTTGAGCCTGCTCCGCCATTCATCACAATCATGGCTGATCATCCAACTCAATAGCCTAATCCTGCTTTCTCCCCATAGCCTTTGATCGCATTCTCCCCAAGCGCTATATTTAGCCACCTCTTGAATATATTTAATGTTTTCGCATCAACTACTTCCTGTGGTAATGAATTCCACAGGCTCACCACTCTTTGGGTGAAGAAATGTCTCCTCATCTTTGTCCGAAATGGTTTACCCTGAATCCTCAGACTGTGACCCCTGGTTCTGGACACAGCCACCATCGGGAACATCTTCCCTGCATCTAGCCTGTCTAGTCCATAAGACCATAAGATATAGGAGCAGAATTAGGCCATTCAGCCCATCGAGTCTGCTCCGCCATTCAATCATGGCTAATATTTTCTCATCTCCCCCCCCCTTCTCTTGCATTCTTCCCATAACCCCTGATCCCCTTATTAATCAAGAACCTATCTATCTCTGTCTGAAAGACACTCAGTAAATTGGCCTCCACAGCCTTCAGCAGCAAAGAGTTCCACAGATTCACCACCCTCTGGCTGAAGACATTCCTCCTCATCTCTCTTTTAAAGGATCATCCCTTCAGTCTGAGATGGTGTCCTCTGGTTCTAGTTTTTCCTACAAGTGGAAACATCCTCTCCACGTCCACTCTATCCAGGCCTCGCAGTAACTTGTAAGTTTCAATAAGATCCCCCCCTCATCCTTCTAAACTCCAACGAATACAGACCCAGAGTCCTCAACCGTTCCTCATATGACAAGTTCTTCATTCCAGGGATCATTCTTGTGAACCTCCTCTGGACCCTTTCCAGCACATCCTTCCTTAGATACGGGGCCCAAATGGGATCTGGCCAGAGCCTTATACTGCCTCAGAAGTACCTCACTGGTCTTGTATTCTAGCCCTCTCGACATGAATGTTAACATTGCATTTGCCTTCTTTTTTAAAAAAAATATGATTATTCAAAGTTTTTCCAACAAAAAATTTTCAACCAATTTAACCCCCCCTGTAACAGAAAAGAGAAAGAGAAAAGAACAGAACATAAACATATTAATCAAAAAACATACTACAGAATTTATTCAATGGGTTTCTCCCGCACATAATAAGCCTCCCATATGCTTTTTTTACAAGTACCCCGAGGGAAACCCCCTCCCTGCCCGCCCAAATACCCCCCCCCCCGAAAGAACCCCCCCTCCTCCCTCCCTGGTTGCTGCTGCTGTTGACCGACCTCATTCTAACACTCCGCCTGAAGAACCCCTGCGCAGATCCTCTCAAGACAAACTTTGTCCTCTCCAGCTTAATGAACCCTGCCATGTCATTTATCCAGGCTTCCACACTGGGGGGCTTCACGTCCTTCCACATGAGCAAGATCCTCCGCCGGGCTACCAGGGACGCAAAGGCCAGAATACTAGCCTCTTTCGCCTCCTGCACTCCCGGCTCGTCCGCCACCCCAAATAATGCCAACCCCCAACTCGGCTTGACCTGGACTTTCACCACCTTGGACATAGTCCTCGCGAAACCCCTCCAGAACCCATCTAGTGCCGGGCACGACCAGAACATGTGGACATGATTCGCCGGGCTTCCCGAGCACCTCCCGCATCTGTCCTCCATCCCAAAGAACCTACTTAGCCTCGCCCCTGTCATATGCGCTCTGTGAATGACCTTAAATTGTACCAGGCTGAGCCTGGCACATGAGGAAGAAGAATTAACCCTACTCAGGGCACCTGCCCACATACCCTCTTCAATCTCCTCCCCCAACTCCTCCTCCCACTTGCCCTTCAGCTCCTCTACCGAAGCCTCCCCCTCTTCTTTCATCTCCTGATATATCGCCGAAACCTGGCCCTCTCCGACCCATACACCCAAAATCACCCTGTCCTGAATCCCCTGTGTCGGGAGTAACGGGAATCCCCTCACCTGCCGCCTCACAAACGCCCTCACTTGCATATACCTGAACGCATTTCCCGGGGGTAACCCAAACGTCTCCTCCAGCGCCCCTAGGTTCGCAAACGTCCCGTCTATAAACAGTTCGCCCATCCTTCTGATCCCTGCCTGATGCCAGCTCCGAAACCCCCCGTCCATCCTTCCTGGGACGAACCGATGGTTCTCCCGGATCGGGGACCACCCCCCCCCCCCCCCCCCCCCCCCCCCCCCCAACAATCTGGTCCATAAACCCCCTAAGCACCTTGGCCGCAGCCGGCCTCTTCCCCGTCCTAGATCTGGAGCGATCTAATGCTGGGTCCAACACCGTATTGAAATACCGCCCCATTATCAAGCTTCCTGCCTCCAGATCCAGAATCCTCCCCAACATGCACTTCATAAATCCAGCATCATCCCAGTTCGGGGGGGTATACGTTTACCAATACCACCCACGCCCCCTGCAACCTACCGCTCACCATCACGTATCGACCTCCATTGTCCACTGCAATATTCTTGGCCTCAAACGACACCCGCTTCCCCACCAGTATTGCCACCCCTCTGTTCTTCGCATCCAGCCCCGAATGGAATACCTGTCCTCCCCATCCCTTTCTTAACCTGACCCGGTCTCAAATGTGTCTCCTGAAGCATGACCACGTCTGCCTTCAGTCCCTTTAAGTGCGTGAACACTCGGGCCCGCTTAACCGGCCCATTCAGGCCCCTCACATTCCTAGTTATCAGCCGGATTGGGGGGCTTCCCACCACTCTTTCCCCCCCCCCCCCCGACGGCTAGCCATCTCCTTTTCTAGGCCAGTCCCGTGCCCGCGCCTCCCGCACTCTCCAGTCCCCCAGACGGGAGCCCCCTGCCCCGACCACCTCTTCTGTTTCCAGTTCCCCATCGGCCAATGCAGCAGCAACCTTATTTCCTCCCCCGTTCCCCGCTAGATCCGTTCTATCTCTTTTGCTCCCCCCATAACACTCCCATAAGTCAGCTGACTCCTGCTGACCCTGGCCTTCCCCCGCTGTCCCATTGACCCCCCCCCCCCGTGTGGGAATCCCCCCTCCCCAGCAATCAGTGTGCACTCCTCCACCCCCCCTCCCCCTCCGTCCTTCCCTAGCACGGGAAAAAGCCCGTGCTTTCCTGAGCCGGCCCCGCCCCCTCTGGCGCCGCTCCTGTTGCGGCCTTATCCCAATTCCCCATCCCCGGGCCTCCCCTCCTTCCAGCCCCGGCGCCCACACTCTCTCACAGCCTCCCCATCAGATCTCTTCCCTCATCCCCATCCATCACCCAACCTGTGGAACATTCCCTACGCATAGCTAAAACCCTGTATACAACCGACATCCCCCCCACAACCACAAACCCTCAGTTTGAGTCCAACTTTTCAGTTTGGATAAAGGTCCAAGCCTCCTCAGGCGTTTCGAAGTAGTGGTGTCGATCCTGAAATGTGACCCACAATCGCGCTGGCTGCAGCATTCCGAACCTCACCCCCTTCTGATGGAGCACCGCCTTGGCCCGATTAAAACCAGCTCTCTTCTTTGCCACCTCTGCACTCCAGTCCTGATAGATTTGGATCTCCGTGTTCTCCCACCTGCTGCTCCGCTCTTTCTTGGCCCATCTCAAGACACACTCTCTATCCACGAAACGGTGAAACCTCGCCACTACCGCCCTTGGCGGCTCGTTGGCCTTGGGTCTCCTCGCCAGGACCCGATGAGCCCCTTCTAGCTCCAGGGGACTCGGAGAGGCCTCCGCACCCATCAGCGACTCGAGCATCGTGCTCACACATGCCCCGGCATCGGCCCCCTCCACCCCTTCAGGGAGACCCAGAATCCAAAGATTCTTCCTCCTCGACCTGTTCTCCAGGTCCTCGAATCTTTCCGCCCACCTCTTGTGCAGCGCCTCGTGCGCCTCCATCTTCACCGCCAGGCCCAAGATCTCATCCTTGTTCTCCGAGGCGTTGTCCCGCACCTCCCGGATCACCGCCCCTTGGGCCTTCTGGGTCTCCACTAACCCCTCGATCGCCGTCAGCATTGGCGCCAGCACCTCTTTCTTCAGCTCCTCAAAGCAGCGCCTGAGAAACTCCTGCTGCTCCTGCACCCATGCCGCTTGATCTCCACCCGCCGCCATCTTGTTTTTTCTCCCTCGCACTTTTCGCTGCTCCAAAAACACTTTTTTGACCGCTCCGCTCCTGGTCCAATCCATATCCTATGGGGGGTGGACCTTGCTATCACCTTCCCACACTGGAGGTCATTGAAAAATTGCTGTTGGGGCTCCTCTGGAGAGCCCAAAAGTCAGTTTTAGCGGCAGCCGCCGAATGTGCGGCTTAGCTCCGCATAGCCGCAACCGGAAGTCTGCATTTGCCTTCTTAACTGCCGATTGAACCTGCACATTAACCTTAAGAGAATCGTGAACAAGGACTCCCAAGTCCCTTTGTGCTTCTGCTTTCCAAAGCATTTCCCCATTTAGAAAATAGTCTATGCCTAAATTCCTCCTTCCAAAGTGCATAACCTCACACTTTTCCACATTGTATTTCATTTGCCACTTCTTTGCCCACTCTCCTAGCCTGTCCAAGTCCTTCTGCAACCCCCTTGCTTCCTCAATACTACCTGTCCCTCTACAGATCTTTGTACCATCTGTAAACTTAGCAACAGTGCCTTCAGTTCCTTCTTCCAGATCATTAATGTATATTGTAAAAAGTTGTGGTCCCAGCACAGACCCCTGAGGCACACCACTAGTCACCGGCTGCCATCATGAAAAAGACCCCTTTATCCCCATTCTCTGCCTTCTGCCAGTCAGCCAATCCTCTATCCCTGCCAGGATCTTACCCTTAACACCATTGGCTTTTAATTTATTTAACAGTCTCCTATGCGGCACCTTGCCAAAGACCTTCTGGAAATCTAAATAAATCACATCCACTGGTTCTCCTTTATCTAACTTCCTTGTTACCCCCTCAAAGAACTCTAACAGATTTGTCAGACACGACCTCCCTTTGACAAAGCCGTGCTAACTCAGTCCTATTTTACCATGCACTTCCAAGTACTTTGCGATCTCATCTTTAATAACAGACTCTAAAATCTTACCAATGACCGAAGTCAGGCTAACCGGCCTATAATTTCCCGTCTTCTGCCTCCCTCCCTACTTAAACAGTGGTGTTACATTCGCCACTTTCCAGTCCTCTGGGACCCTTCCTGCCTCCAGTGATTCCTGAAAGATTATCACCAATGCCTCCACAATTTCCTCAGCTATCTCTTTTAGGACCCTGGGGTGTAGTCCATCCGGTCCAGGTGACTTATCCACCTTCAAACCTTTCAGTTTCCCGAGAACCTTTTCCTTAATAATTGTCAGTGCACTCACCTCTGCCCCCTGATTCTCCTGGAGCTCAGGCATCCCACTGGTGCCTTCCACCGTGAAGACTGATGCAAAGTAATTATTCAGTTCATCTGCCATTTCTTTGTTTCGTATTATTACTTCTCCAGCCACATTTTCCAATGGTCCAATGTCTATTTTTGCCTCTCTCTTAACTTTAATATACTGAAAAAACTCTTCCTATCTTCCTTTATATTACTAGCTAGCTTGCACTCATACTTCATCTTCTCCCCCCTTATTGCTTTTTTAGTTGTCCTCTGCTCGCTTTTAAAGGTTTCCCAATCCTCTGACCCCACTAATCTTCGCCACTTTGTATGCTTTTTCTTTAGTTTTTATGATTTCCTTGACATCCCTTGTCAGCCATGGATGCCTTGTCCTCCCCTCAGCATGTTTCCTCCTCCTTGGGATGAATTTCTGTTGTGCCTCCCTAATAACCCCCCAAAACTCCTGCCATTGCTGTTCCACTGTCTTCCCTGCTAGTCTCCTTTTCCAATCAACTCTGGCCAGCTCCTCCCTCATGTCTTTGTAGTTACCCTTATTTAATTGTAATACCGTTACATCTGATTGCAGCTTCTCCCTCTCAAACTGCAGGGTAAATTCTATCATATAGCCCAATTAGAATTTGATAAGTCTCCATGAGATCCCCCCTCATTCTTCTGAACTCCAGCGAGAACAATTCTAACCTAGTCAATCTCTCTTCATATGACAGCCCCACCAAACCTGGAGTCAGTCTGCTAAACCTTGAGAGCAAGAACATCCTTCCTCCGAAAAGGAGACCAAAACTGCAAACAATATTCTAGGTGTGGCCTCACCAAGACCCTGTATAATTGCAACAACACATCCCTGCTCCTGTACTCAAAACATCTCTCAATGAAGGCCAGCATACCATAAGCCTTCTTTACCGCCTGCTGCACCTGCATGCTTACCTTCAGCGACTGGTGCACAAGGACACCCAGGTCCTGCTGCACACTCCCCTCTCCCAATTTACAACCTCACACTTATTTGCCTTCCACTTTTTTTCTTCCAAAGTGAATAACCTCACACTTATCCAAATTACACTGCACCTGCCATTGATTTGTCCACTCGCCAAGTCTGCATGGGTTTCCTTCGGATGCCCCGGTTTCCTCCCACAAGTCCTGAAAGTTAGGTAATTTGGACATTCTGAATTTTCCCTGTGTACCCGGACAGGTGCCTAGGAGCTTTTCACAGTAACTTCATTGCAGTGTTAATGTAAGCCTACTTGTGACAATAAAGATTATTATTCTAAATCATTAATATATATTGTGAATAGTTGGGGTCCCAACACTGATCCCTGTGGCACCCCATTAGTTACTGCCTACCAATTTGAAAATGACCCATTAATTCCTACTCTTTGTTTCCTCTCTGCCAGCCAGTTTTCTATCCACCTCAATACACTTACCCCAATCCCATGGGGTTTAATTTTGCACAATAATGTCTTATGCAGGACTTTGGCAAACGCCTTCTGAAAGTCCAAATATACCACATCGACTGGCTCCCCTTGTCAATTGTACTAGTTACATCTTCAAAGAATTCCAACAGATTTGTCAAGCATGATTTCCTCTTCATAAATACATGCTGACTCTGAGTGATCCTGCCACTGCTTTCTAAATGTTCCGCTATAAAGTCAGAAATGGAGTACTACTCCGTAGAGAAGATGTGTGAAGAGATCAGTTCAGACCGTAAGAGGGTTATTCAGGAGTCTGGTCACAGCGGGGGAAAAAGCTATTTTTGAACCTGTTTGTGCGTGTTCTCAGACTTTTGTATCCCCTGCCCGATGGAAGAAGTTGGGAGAGAGCCGGATGGGAGGGGTCTTTGATTATGCTGCCCACTTTCCCCAGGCAGCGGAGGTGTAGACAGAGTCAGTGGATGGGAGGCGGGTTTGTGTGATGGACTGGGTTGTATTCGTGACTCTCTGTCGCTTCTTACGGTCCTGGGCCGAGCAGTTGCCATACCAACCTGTGATGCAGCCAGATTGGATGCTTTCTATGGTGCATCTGTAAAAATTGGTAGGAGTCATTGTGGACATGCTGGATTTCCTTAGTTTTGTGAGGAAGAATAGGCACTGTTGTGCTTTCTTGGTCATAACGTTGGCGTGGGTGGACCGGGACAGATTGTTGGTGATGTTCACACCTTGGAATTTGAAGCTGTCCACTATCTCCACCTCGGCCCCGTTGATGAAGACAGGGGTGTGTATGATACTTTGCTTCTACTTCTTTTATAAATTTTGAGTACCCAATTATTTTTTTCCAATTAGGGGGCAAATTAGCGTGGCCAATCCACCTCACCTGCACATCTTTGGGTTGTGGGGGTGAGACCCACGCAGACACGGGGAGAATGTGCAAACTCCACACGGACAGTGACCCGGGGTTGGGATCGAACCTGGGACCTCAGCGGCGAAGGCAGCAGTGCTAACCACTGCACCGCCTTGCCGCCCACGATACTTTGCTTCCTGAGGTCAATGACCAGGTCTTTAGTTTTGCTGACGTTGAGGGAGAGATTGGTGTCGCTACACCCTGCCACTAGGTTTTCTATCTCCCTCTTGTACTCGACCCATTGTTGTTGAAGATCTGACCCACAACGTTTGTGTCATCAGCAAACTTGTGGATGGAGTTGGAGCCAAATTTTACCACATAGACGTGTGTGTATAGGGAGTATAGTAGGGGGCTAAGTCCGCAGCCTTGCAGAGCCCCGATATTGAGGACTATCATGGGGGAGGTGTTGTTGTTTATTCTTACCAATGGTGGTCAATGGGTCAGAAAGTCAAGGAACCAGTTGCAGAGTGAGGAGCCAAGTCCTAGGATTTGGATTTTGATCTGAGCTTGGCTGGAATTATGGGGTTGAAGGCGGAGCTGTAGTCAATGAATAAGAGTCTGACGTAGGAGTGCTTGTTCTCGACGTGGGCAGTCTATTCCCAGTGAAAGGAATTAACTCTGACTCACCTCTAAGAATAACGATATCTGGGAGTGAGTTACAGACTGGAATCTAATTAAGTTCAGATGGTTTATATATAGAATAATGTATACCCGGGAGTGAGTTACAGACTGGAATCTAATCGAGGGGTTCAGATGGTTTATATAGAGAATAATAGATACTCGGGAATGAGTTATAGACTGGAATCTAATCGAGGGGTTCAGATGGTTTATATAGAGAATAATGGAGACCTGGGAGTGAGTTACAGACTGGAATCTAATTGAGGGGTTCAGATGGTTTATATAGAGAATAATAGATCCTCGGGAATGAGTTATAGACTGGAATCTAATCGAGGGGTTCAGATGGTTTATATATAGAATAATGTATACCCGGGAGTGAGTTACAGACTGGAATCTAATCGAGGGGTTCAGATGGTTTATATAGAGAATAATAGATACTCGGGAATGAGTTATAGACTGGAATCTAATCGAGGGGTTCAGATGGTTTATATATAGAATAATGGGTACCTGGGAGTGAGTTACAGACTGGAATCTAATCGAGGGGTTCAGATGGTTTATATATAGAATAATGGATACCTGGGAGTGAGTTACAGACTGGAATCTAATCGAGGGGTTCAGATGGTTTTTATATAGAATAATGGATACTCTGGAGTGAGTTACAGACTGGAATCTAATCGAGGGGTTCAGCTGGTTTATATATAGAATAATGGATACTCTGGAGTGAGTTACAGACTGGAATCTAATCGAGGGGTTAATTGGTTTATATATAGAATAATGAACTGAAAATGAAATGAAAATCGCTTATTGTCACAAGTAGGCTTCAATGAAGTTACTGTGAAAAGCCGCTAGTCGCCACATTCCGGCGCCTGTTCGGGGAGGCTGGTACGGGAATTGAACCGTGCTGCTGGCCTTCTTGGTCTGCTTTAAAAGCCAGCGATTTAGCCCAGAGTGCTAAACCAGCCCCTGGGAGTGAGTTACAGACTGGAATCTAATCGAGGGGTTCAGACGGTTTATATATAGAATAATGGATACCTGGGAGTGAGTTACAGACTGGAATCTAATTGAGGGGTTCGGATGGTTTATATATAGAATAATGGATACCTGGGAGTGAGTTACAGACTGGAATCTAATCTAGGGGTTCAGATGGTTTATTATAGAATAATGGACAATAAAAATAATAATCGCTTATTGTCACAACTAGGCTTCAATGAAGTTACTGTGAAAAGCCCCTCGTCACCACATTTCGGCGCCTGTTGGGGGAGGCTGGTACGGGAATTGAACCCACGCTGCTGCCTTGTTCTGCATTACAAGCCAGCTATTTAGCCCAGTGTGCTAAACCAGCCCCTAATACCTGGTAGTGAGTTGAAGACTGGAGAAGTTCAAATGGTTTATATATAGAATAATGGATACCCGAGCATGAGTTACAGACTGGAATCTAATCGAGGGGTTCAGATGGTTTATATATAGAATAATGGATACCTGGGAGTGAGTTACAGACTGGAATCTAATCGAGGGGTTCAAATGGTTTATATATAGAATAATGGATACCTGGGAGTGAGTTACAGACTGGAATCTAAAGGAGGGGTTCAGATGGTTTATATATAGAATAATGGATACCTGGGTACAGTGAGGGCACTTCAAAGAGTACTTCATTGGCTATTGAAGTATTTTCTCGCTTCCTGATGTGATTAAAGGCAGTATGGAAAGGTTTGCTTGTTTTTCTCTCTCTCTCTCTCTCTCTCTCTCTCTCTCTCTCTGTCTGGGTGCTGATGAACTCACCGTCTTATCCCTTGACTATTGTTGATTCCAGGTGGGATTCCCCCCGCAGACCACACAAAAGTCATCCCGACTTTCCGGTACCTATCCCAGAAGCTCTTTGTGTCGGTGTCGGTGCTGGCTGGTCTCGGGATTTTACTGGGAATTATCTGCCTCACCTTTAACATCTACAACAGCAATGTTCGGTGAGTAGCAGGTCTTTGAAGATGTTTAATAACAGTTTTGGGGCCCATTCCGGCCGGTCGATTGTCACCCCAGTGCTCGCTGGCACATCAGCTTCCGTATCGTCAATACCTTGATTTAGAATTGATCATCCCTATTTTCAAATCCCTCTAGTCCCTTGGCCCCTTCCAATCTCTCTAATCTCCTCCAGCTCAGCAATCCTCTAAGAATGGTGCATCCATCCAATTCTTACATCTTTTGCATCCCCTGTTGTGTTATGTACTCTGGGATAACACAGGCTGCAAATCGATGCAGCTTTGACCAAAAGATACTCCAGACTTTGAAGTAAGTTCAATGTGATTTATTGAACCATTAGCACAGTTCTCTATGAGTTCGACTCTCCTGCTACTCTTGCTATAGTAACTCAGTCTAACTAACCAGTCTGCTCTAAGCCACGTGGTGGGTGTGATGCTTCGGATTGGATTGGATTGGATTGGATTTGTTTATTGTCACGTGTACCGAGGTACAGTGAAAAGTATTTTTCTGCGAGCAGCTCAACGTGAAAAGGAAATAAAAGAAAATACATAATAGGGCAACACAACATATACAATGTAACTACAAAAGCACTGGCATTGGATGAAGCATACAGGGTGTAGTGTTAATGAGGTCAGTCCATAAGAGGGTCATTTAGGAGTCTGGTAACACCGGGGAAGAAGCGGTTTTTGAGTCTGTTCATGCCTGTTCTCAGACTTCTGTATCTCCTGCCCGATGGAAGAAGTTGGAAGAGTGAGTAAGCTGGGTGGGAGGTTTGATTATGCTGCCCGCTTTCCCCAGGCAGCGGGAGGTGTAGATGGAGTCAATGGATGGGAGGCAGGTTCGTGTGATGGACTGGGCTGTGTTCACAACTCTCTGAAGTTTCTTGCGGTCCTGGGCCGAGCAGTTGCCATACCAGGCTGTGATGCAGCCCGATAGGATGCTTTCTATGGTGCATCTGTAAAAGTTGGTAAGGGTTAATGTGGACATGCCGAATTTCCTTAGTTTCCTGATAAAGTATAGGCGCTGTTGTGCTTTCTTGGTGGTAGCGTCGACGAGGGTGGACCAGGACAGAGTTTTGGAGATGTGCACCCCTAGGAATTTGAAACTGCTAATCATCTCCACCTGTGATCTGCCCCACCCTGTTCTCTAAGTGTCGCTTGAGGAAAGAGACAGAGCATGTGTGCCCTGTCCTTGTATATGGGTTGTTTAATGCCCCCTTGTGGTAGTGTCACCTCTGGGTGTCTTGACTGCCCATTGGTCGTGTCCTATTCTATGTGTTCATTAGCTGTATGTCATGACGTCTCTGGTGCTCCCTCTAGTGTTTACTTAGTCGTAGTGTATTTACATTAACCGCTTGTGTATTTACAGTGATGCATATCAGCACATCCCCCAAATGAATCTCTGCCATTGGCGCTCAAGCCTTCAGGTGGATGGGCCCTAAGCAGTGAAATTCCCACCCTGAGCCTCCTATCTGTCTCTGCCGCCTTAAGAAGCTCCTTAAGAGCTATTTCGTTTCTGCCGAGACTTTTTGTTATCTGCCCTAACACCTCCTTATGTCACTCGGTGTCCAATTTCGTTTTGACAGCTGCTCCTGCCAAGCATTTTCAGATGTTTGACTGCTGCGTAGGTGCTATATAAATGCAGGACGTTATTGGTGTTGTTAACCGCCCGATCTCTCCCTCGTTCCAGGTACATTCAGAACTCCCAGCCCTACCTGAATAACATGACAGCGGTGGGCTGCACACTGGCCCTGGCAGCCGTATTCCCGCTCGGATTGGACGGGTACCACATCCACCAATGGCATTTCCCTCTCGTCTGCCAGGTGGGTCATCGAGGAGGGAAGACACGGGCGAAGGAAGAAGTCACCTTTACTTCAGCCTCTTTCATTCAAAGCGCTTCAGAGCCACTTAAGTACTTTTGAAGTGTTGATTTTCACCCCCCCCCCTCCCCTCCTCCCTCCCCTCGACCTTGTGAGGCCTCCTTATGCAGAACCTTCCAAACCCACAACTACTCCCATCCAGTAGGAAAAGGACAGCAGGCACATGGGAACACCACCGTCTGGTCAAGTCACCCGCCATCCCCGCTTGGAAATATATCGGCCGGTCCTTCACTGTCGCCGGGTCAAAATCCTAGAACTCCCTCCCGAACAGCACTGCAGATGTACCTACACCACGTGGATGCCAGCGTTTAAAAAAATTAATTCAAGGCATTTGGGCGTCAGCGGCGGGGCCAACATTTGTTGCCCATCCCTAATTGCCTGTGAATTGAGGGCTTTGAAGAGTCAACCACGACGCCTTGGGGTCTGGAGTCACACGTAGGCCAGACCAGGTAAGGACAGCAGATTTCCTTCCCTAACAGGAACATAGTGAACCACATTTTCTTTTTAATGACAATTGTTTCATGGTCCCCCTTTAACTGTTAAATCGAGATTTCGTTTATTTTATTGAATTCAAATTTCACCAACCTGCCGTGGGTGGGATTCGACCCCGGCACCCTGGCATGTTACCCTGGGTCTCTGGGTTACCAGTCCAGCGACTGTACCACTACGCCATCAAGAAGGTGGCTCACCTTCTCAAGGACAGTCAGGGATGGGGAATAAATGCTGGGCTTAGCCAGCGACTCCCACATTCCAGGAAAGAATTTTTTTAAAAGCACAAGCAGCCAAATTGCGCACAGTGCGATCCCGCAAACATCACCCCCAAAATGAGCTGGGAATTTGATTTCTTTAGTGATGTTAGTTGAGGGATAAACGCTGTCCTCGGACACCAGGGGGGCGAACTCCCTAGCCCTTCTTCACATAACTTTCCTGCTGTGTGTGTAGTCTAACAGGGGGTAGGTGGTGGCGTAGTGACTAGCAATCCTGGGACCCGGGCAAGATCTGGGAACCTGGGTTCACTCCCGCCACTGCAGATGGGGAAATTTGAATTCAATAAAAGTCTGGAATGAAAAGTTTAATGATGACCATAAAACCGTTGTCGATTGTTGTTAAAAACCCATCTGGTTCACTAATGCCCCTTTAGGGGAGGAAATCTGTGTCCTTACCTGGTCTGGCCTACATGTGACTCCAGACCCACAACAATGTGGTTGACTCTTAACTGCTCCTCAAGGGCAATTAGGGATGGGCAATAATTGCTGGCACAGCCTAACCCTAACACCCACATCCCATGAACGACTAAAAGAAAACTGCCCTGTTTTTTCCCCCGTCCCTGCCTCAATGTCCAGTTTCACCATCCACCCCGCCACCTCCCAAGCACCCATAATGGAGTCCAGTGTGTGTCATCCACACCCAAATCGACGTGACTCACGGTGTCCCTGCCACGTTCCCACTCCCAGGCTCAACTCCCGGCTGCCCGGGTCGGGTTGAGGAGGATGCGGGGGTCAGGGAGGGTCATGTCGCAGTCATGGGCGGGTAACCCATGAATGTCGGGCTGCCTGTAACCCGGGGATGTCCTGGCAAGGTCAGAATTTATCGTCCACTCGCTTGTTCCAGTGAGGAGGTGGGTTCCTGAGCCGCCTTCTCCCAAGTAAGTGCCTTCTTAGGACACTTCAATGGGCTTTGAAAGTGAGCATTACATGAGACCTGGGTGTCGTAGTACAGTGGCATCGCCGCCACTCGACCCCCCCCGATATTGACACTCCAGGGAGTTGCCACTGACCAAAATGCTAAGCCATAACAGCAGTGGCTACAAGAGCAGGTAAGCGGCTGGGGATTCCGTGGTGAATAATTCCCGTCCTGATTTTCACAGAGGCTGTCCAAAATCTTTAATGTACGCTCCCAAGGTACAGCAGGGGAGTTACCCCCCCAGTATCCTGACCGGTATTTACCCCTTGACCAACCTCACCCAAGATAAACAGATCACCCTTCTCTGTCACGTAGCCCTTCATGCGGGCTTGCTGTGAGGAAATTGGCTCCCATGTTCCCCTCGCGTCGCCACGGTGACGGACGGCGCTTCAGAAGTACCCTCATTGGCCGTTCTGCGTTTTCGGGACGTGCTGAGATTGCGAGAGGTGCTCGGGAAGTGTAAGTTCAATAGACGCCCTGGCTTATTGATGATTTTTCTTTGTTTTCAAAACTGGTCGACGGAGAAAGATCAATCACCCCCCGCGTCCCGACCACCGGGGTGTTGAAGGTCGGGCAATTGCCAATTATTGGTACCCGTGAGCCCACTGAGGAATTGAGGGGTCTTCTCTGGGGCTTGACGCTCCAACAAACGAATAGGTTCTGTCAGGCCTGCCAACGGTTGCTATGAGGCGCAATTGCCTCTGCGCTATTTTTAGTGTCCTCGTTAATTCGTTTCCTTTGCCTTGCTGTTTCTGTGCTACTGTTAACCCACGCATTACCGGCGGGAAATTGGCACAAGTTTAAAAATAAGCGACGACACAGAGCAAATGAAATTTGTCCCATCGGGTGCCACCATCTACCACCCTATTAGCCAGTTCAATTCTCTCACTCAAAACAAAACAGATACTAGCACAACAGCCGCCAGAGGAATAGCCACTTTGATGCCTCGTCCGACGAAAGACGGCACCTCTGGCAGTGCAGCACTTCCTGCGGTCCCGCAGTGTCAACCTGGGCTTTGAGCTCAACCTCCTGCAGTTGAAGCCAAACAGGTTCGTCTGAGGCAAGTGTGTGTTCTCCGCCGAGCCCCGACTGGCACGTGTGAACGATGGTGGGCCGAATGTCGCCTCTCAGCCCCAGGGATTTCCCGATGCTGTCCGAGGCTGCTGATAATACCCGGCACAGATGGCTCGAAGTGGATAACTCCCTTGTCTCCGAGTGCAAAGGCGGTGGGTACAATTCCCAGTCTGGGCATCGAGCACAGAACCCAGGCTGACGCAGTAGGGAGGGCGTGCTGCATTGTCGGAGGATGAGATGCTAATACGAGGCCTTCTCAGCCTCCTTAGGCTTAAAAGATCCTGCAGTGCTAATCTGAAGGAGAGGCAGAGGAGTTATCTCCCCAGCCCCCCACCCACCCCCTTCCCCCAGCCATGGGCCCTGAGTCAATATTTACCCGTCAACAAATAGCACTATGACAACTCCACCACCTGGTTCCCCTCCATGCCCCACACCATCCTGACTTGGAAATATATCGGCCGTTTACTGTCGCTGGGTCAAATTTCTGGAACTCCCTCCCTAACAGCACTGTGGGTGTACCTACCACCACCTTCTCAAGGGACAATTAGGGATGGACAATAAATGCTGGGCCCAGCCGGTGAAGCCCATATCCTGTGAAAGAGTTTTATAAAAGATGAATTGATCATCTTCCCATTGCAGTTTCTGGGAGCTTGCTGTGCTCCACGTTCCCTACCTTACAGCAGTGGGGCTCCACTAAAGTACTTCAGTGGTTGCTTCAGGTACAACTGCACCCAAGGAAGGCTTCATCGGAATGAAAGTTCTTTATTTGAGCACAGGGGCAATGGATGTGGGCCTCAGCACTGCCTGGGAAGATTCCAACCCCGCCCCCCACTGCGGCCTACTCCCAAACCCAGAGCCAGACTGGATTTTGTTCATCTTCACAGACCGAGTTGCACTGCAGGGGAATTGAACAGTTGTAGCACTTCAGTCCTCCCGAGGGGAGCTCTCCTGCGTGGTACCAGGGCTGGAGAGTGCCTGTGAATAAGGGCTAAAGCGGGCCTTTGTGTTTCCCTCCCGCAGGCCCGAGTGTGGCTACTAGGCCTGGGTTTCAGCCTGGCCTACGGCAGCATGTTCACCAAAATCTGGTGGGTTCACACCGTGTTCACCAAGAAGGACGACAAGAAGGAGAAACGGAAGGTAAGGGCATTGGCTCTTTTGTTTGGAGAGGTTGGTTTGCGGGACGCGGGTGTCAGTGGCTCGGGCACGTCACTATTTGCCCTTGAGAGGAGAGCGTCAACACACCTCACCCCAAATCCCATCAGAATATTAGTTGACCCGAGGAAGAGGGAAGTGGTGGTGACGTGTGGGCGATAGGGAGTGGTGTGGGGGAGGTGGCACGGAGGGAGTGGTGTGTGGGGTGGGGGGGGGGGTCGCAGTTGGTGCACATTTCTCACACCATCTCCCCCGAGGATGGGTGCGGCCTGATCCCAGCCCCAGTTTGCTTCATGATTATTTTTCCTGATTTTTTCAACCCACTGGGATGTGGGACACCTGTCAGCCTGTGTTCTCACTCCCCCCTCACATCTCACTCCCTCTGTATTCCAACATTGACAACACTTGGATCATGAAATCCCACAGGGATGTCTAGGGAACATGAAGATGCTGGAGAAATTCACGCCTCTCTTTTCTCCCCAACCTTTCTTCTTTTTCCCTTCCATCTGCATTCATTTTTTTTTGTGTTCTTTCTATCCCTCTGTCTCTCTCTCTCCATTCCCCGCCCCCCCGTCTATCTCCATGTCTCCCTTCTCGCCCGATGTCTCTTTCCCCTCATCTGACTCTCTCACGCCTCTCACTATCTGTCCGTCTCCCTTCCTCCTTCTGTCCCTTTCACCTCCCTCCTTTTGTTTTTCTCCCCTCCCTCAGTCTCTTTCCTCTCCCTCCATCTCTCCCCTCGCCAACTCTCTGTCTCATGCTCCTCCCTTCCTCTGTACCTCTCCCCTCCCTCTGTACCTCTCCCCTCCCTTTCCCCCTCCCTATCTCTCTCTCACTCCTTGCACGTCTCTCTCCCCCTCTATGTCTCTCCCTGTCTTTCTCCTCTCTATCTTTCCCTCATTTCGCACTATTCTTCCTTCGGGCGTGATTCTCCGGGCTGGTTGTGCTTTCGCTCGTGCGAAACGAGGCCGGTGAATAACGGGAGGGGCCAAAAATGCGAACCGCGCCAGGCGTTGGTGTCTGCTGGTTCGTGCTGCCCGGTGTAGGTCGTTGACCTTTTCCCGGCTCTGGAGGGTTGTCCTCCCGGTCACACTGCCGGTGCTCACAGCCGCTGCCACCTCGTCCCAGACAGCACTGACCCTCCGGGATCATTGGGGGAACAGGGCATCCCTCCTGGCCTTCACTGGGAGCCTCGCCAGATCTGCCTCCCTGAGTCTTGCGGCTGGTCCCCTGGGCGCCATTGTTACAAGCTGGCTGGGGTTGGCTGAGCTCAAGTGCTGCTCGACCTTGTTAGTAGGGGGGCTGGAGAGCGCGGTGCCGGCGAATCAGCTGCGAGCCTTCATTTGAGGCGAGAAGCCCGCGAGGCCTCGTTAAGTGGACCACTTAACGTTGAATTGTGTTGCCGGCCTCGCTGAGCGCCGGGAAGCTCGCGGCACCTTCTGCTCACTCCAACACTTTGAAATTTTTCCGGAGAATCGCACCCTTTGTCTCAGTCTCTCTCCCTCCCTCTCTCTCTCCACCTCTCTCTGCCTCCTCTCTCTCTCTCTCTCTCTCTCTCACTCCCCCTCCCTCTCTCCCTCCCCCTCCCCTCTCTCCCTCCCCCTCATCTCTCTCTCCTCCCCTCCCTCTCTCCCCTCCCTCCATCTCTTCCCCCTCCCCCTCCCTCCTCCTCTCCCCTCACTCCTCTCTCCTCACTCCCCCTCCCTCTCTCCCCCTCCCTCCCTCTCTCCCCCTCCCTCCCTCTCCTCCCCCTCCCTCCCTCTCTCCCCCTCCCTCCCTCCCACTCCCCCCCCTCCCTCTCTCCCCCTCCCCCTCCCTCTCTCCCCCTCCCTCTCTCCCCCTCCCCCTCCCTCTCTCCCCCTCCCCCTCCCTCTCCCCCTCCCTCTCTCCCCCTCCCTCTCCCCCTCCCCCTCCCTCTCTCCCCCCTCCCTCTCTCCCCCTCCCTCTCCTCCCCCTCCCTCTCTCCCCCTCCCCCCCCCCTCCCCCCCCTCCCCCCCCTCCCCCCTCCCCCTCCCCCCCTCCCCCCCCCTCCCCCCTCCCCCCCCTCCCCCTCCCCCCCCCTCCCCCCCCCCCTCCCCCCCCCCCCTCCCTCCCCCCCTCCCTCCCCCCCTCCCCCTCCCCCCCCTCCCCCCCCCTCCCCCTCCCTCCCCCTCCCCCTCCCCCTCCCCTCCCCTCCCTCCCCCTCCCCCTCCCCCTCCCTCCCCCTCCCCCTCCCCCTCCCTCCCCCTCCCCCTCCCTCCCCCTCCCTCCCCCTCCCCCTCCCCTCCCCCTCCCCCTCCCCTCCCCTCCCCCTCCCCCCTCCCTCCCCCTCCCCCCTCCCTCCCCCTCCCCCTCCCTCCCCCCCTCCCCCTCCCCCCTCCCTCCCCCCCCCACCCCCCTCCCTCCCCCCCCCACCCCCTCCTCCCCCCCTCCCTCCCCCCCCTCCACCCCCTCCCCTCCCCCTCCCTCCCCCCCTCCCCCCTCCCCCCTCCCTCCTCCCCCCTCCCCCTCCCCCCTCCCCCCTCCCCCTCCCTCCTCCCCCCCTCCCCCTCCCTCCCCCCTCCCCCCTCCCTCCCCCCTCCCCCCTCCCCCCTCCCCCTCCCTCCCCCCTCCCCCTCCCCTCCCCCCCCCTCCCCCCTCCCCTCCTCCCCCCCTCCCCTCCCCCCTCCCCCTCCCTCCCCCTCCCCCCCTCCCCTCCCCCCTCCCCCTCCCTCCCCCCCCCTCCCTCCCCCCCCCTCCCTCCCCCCTCCCCCCTCCCCCCCTCCCCCCCTCCCCTCCCCCCCCTCCCCCTCCCTCCCCCCCTCCCCCCCCTCCCCCTCCCCCCTCCCCCCCCTCCCCCCTCCCCTCCCCCCCTCCCCCTCCCCTCCCCCCCCCTCCCCCTCCCTCCCTCCCCCCCTCCCCCTCCCCCCCTCCCCCTCCCCCCCTCCCCCTCCCCCCCTCCCCCTCCCCCCCTCCCCCCCTCCCCCCCTCCCCCCCTCCCCCTCCCCCCCTCCCTCCCCCCCTCCCCCCCTCCCCCTCCCCCCCTCCCCCCCCTCCCCCCTCCCCCCCCTCTCCCCCTCCCCCCCTCCCTCCCCCCTCCCCTCCTCCCCCCTCCCCCTCCCCCTCCCTCCCCCCCTCCCTCCCCCTCCCCCCTCCCCTCCCCCCTCCCTCCCCCCTCCCCCCTCCCTCCCTCCCCCTCCCTCCCCCCCTCCCCCCCCTCCCTCCCCCCTCCCCCCCCCCTCCCTCCCCCCCCCTCCCCTCCCCCCCTCCCCTCCCCCCTCCCTCCCCCTCCCCCTCCCTCCCCCCCTCCCCCTCCCTCCCCCCCTCCCCTCCCCCTCCCCCTCCCCTCCCCCTCCCCCCCCTCCCCCTCCCCCTCCCCCCTCCCTCCCCCCCTCCCCCCTCCCCCTCCCCTCCCCCCTCCCCCTCCCTCCCTCCCCCTCTCCCCTCCCCCCCCTCCCCTCCCCCCCCTCCCCCTCCCCCTCCCCCTCCCCTCCTCCCCCCTCCTCCCCCTCCCCCTCCCTCCCCCCCACCCCCTCCCCTCCCCCTCCCCCCTCCCCCTCCCCCTCCTCCCCTCCCCCTCCCTCCCCCCCCCCCTCCCCCTCCCCCCTCCCCCTCCCCCTCCCCCCTCCCCCCCTCCCCTCCCCTCCCCCCTCCCCCTCCCCCTCCTCCCTCCCCTCCCCTCCTCCCCCCCTCCCCCCTCCCCCTCCCCTCCCCCCCCCTCCCCCCTCCCCTCCCCTCCCCCCTCCCCTCCCCTCCCCCTCCCCCTCCCCTCCCCCTCCCCCTCCCCCCTCCCCCTCCCTCCCCTCCCCCCCTCCCCCCCCTCCCCCCTCCCCCCCCTCCCCCCTCCCCTCCCCTCCCCCCCCTCCCCCTCCCCCCCTCCCCCCCTCCCCCTCCCCCCCCTCCCCCCTCCCCCCCCCTCCCTCCCCCCCCTCCCCCCTCCTCCCCCTCCCTCCCCCCCTCCTCCCCCCTCCCCCTCCCCCCCTCCCTCCCCCTCCCTCCCCCTCCCCTCCCTCCCCCTCCCCCTCCCCCTCCCTCCCCTCCCTCCCCCTCCCTCCCCCTCCCTCCCC